>NC_088418.1:5258000-5424817 GCF_034236695.1 Oncorhynchus nerka | reverse complement strand
CCAGGTTTCCTCAGGCGGCGCTTGGCATTCCAGGCCAAAGTGTTCAATCTTGGTTTCATCAGACCATCCTTACTCCTTCCCCTTGGTCCAAGTCCCTACGAGTGTAATTCCCTCCTTACTCCTTCCCCTTGGCCCAAGTCCCTACGAGTGTAATTCCCTCCCTTACTCCTTCCCCTTGTTCCAAGTCCCCTACGAGTGTAATTCCCTCCTTACTCCTTCCCCTTTGTCCAAGTCCCTACGAGTGTAATTCCTCCTTACTCCTTCCCCTTGGTCCAAGTCCCTACGAGTGTAATTCCCTCCTTACTCCTTCCCCTTGGTCCAAGTCCCTACGAGTGTAATTCCTCCTTACTCCTTCCCCTTGGTCCAAGTCCCTACGAGTGTAATTCCCTCCTTACTCCTTCCTTGGTCCAAGTCCCTACGAGTGTAATTCCTCCTTACTCCTTCCCCTTGGTCCAAGTCCCTACGAGTGTAAATCCTCCTTACTCCTTCCCCTTGGTCCAAGTCCCTACGAGTGTAATTCCCTCCTTACTCCTTCCCTTGGTCCAAGTCCCTAATGTCAGAAAGGTCCTGGACAGATGGAGGCACTGTAGTAGTGGAGCTTCTAACATATTGTTTCTAACATCTAAGCATTTTGGGGAGAAGAGGTCGGGAGAGGGGACCGTGGGTTCGAGCATTATGGTGTTTTACCACATGTTCTTGGACCAAGGTGAGTGGCAGTTCAATAATTTGTTCATTCAAATGCAGAGGATGATTCGTACAATATCTATGAAATATGGTCCACGCACCATCCAGGAGATTAACAGATTTATAGCTCCTCAAATATATTGGTGTGTTCTGCCGCATGTTTTGGCCAAACTGATTGGCAGTTCACTAATGTCCAGTTCATTCCTGCATACAATTACAGTGCCTTCAGAGAGTATTCATACCGTGTGACTCATTACACATTTTGTGTTACAGCCCGAATTCAAAATGGATTAAAAAATATATATATAAATTCACCCCATCTACACATATTTCCCAAAATAAAACATTTAAAAAAATGTTAAAACATTTGTTGGAATTAAAAAATGAAAATCTGATTTACATAAGTATTCACACACAAGTCAATACATGTTAGAATTACCTTCGGCAGCAATTACAGCTGTGAGTCTTTCTGGTAAATCTTTAAACTGTGAGTCTTTCTGGTAAATCTTTAAACTGTGAGTCTTTCTGGTAAATCTTTAAACTGTGAGTCTTTCTGGTAAATCTTTAAACTGTGAGTCTTTCTGGTAAGTCTTTAAGAGCTTTGCACAGCTGGATTCTACAAAATGTGTACTTTATTCTTTAAAACATTCTTAAAGCTCTGTCAAGTTGGTTGTTGATTATGTTAACCATTTTTCAATTCTTGCATGTGTTCTGGAGAGCTGAGAGCATGCGTTCTGGAGAGCTGAGTGCATGTGTTCTGGAGAGCTGAGTGCATGTGTTCTGGAGAGCTGAGAGCATGTGTTTCTGGAGCATGTGTTCTGGAGCTGCATGTGTTCTGGAGAGCTGAGTGCATGCGTTCTGGAGAGCTGAGAGCATGTGTTCTGGAGAGCTGAGAGCATGCATTCTGGAGAGCTGAGTGCATGTGTTCTGGAGAGCTGAGAGCATGCATTCTGGAGAGCTGAGTGCATGTGTTCTGAGTGCATGTGTTACTTCCGGCGCCGACTGAGATGGCCGCCTCGCTGAGATGGTCGCGTTCTAGGAAACTATGCAGTTTTTTGTTTTTTACGTGTTATTTCTTACATTAGTACCCCAGGTCATCTTAGGTTTCATTACATACAGTCGAAGAACTACTGAATATAAGATCAGCGCCAACTCACCATCAGTACGACCAAGAATATGTTTTCCGCACGCCGAATCCGGTGTTCTGCCTTACAAACAGGACAACGGAATGGATCGCATGCAGCGACCCAAGGAACGACTCCGAAAAAGAGGGAAACGAGGCGGTGTTCTGGTCAGACTCCGAAAAAAGGGCACATCGCGCACCACTCCCCAGCATTCTTCTTGCCAATGTCCAGTCTCTTGACAACAAGGTTGACGAAATCCGAGCAAGGGTAGCATTCCAGAGGGACATCAGAGACTGCAACGTTCTCTGCTTCACAGAAACATGGCTTACTGGGAAGACGCTATCCGAGGCGGTGCAGCCAACAGGTTTCTCCACGCATCGCGCCGACAGAAACAAACATCTTTCTGGTAAGAAGAGTGGCGGGGCGTATGCCTCATGACTAACGAGACATGGTGTGATGAAGGAAACATACAGGAACTCAAATCCTTCTGTTCACCTGATTTAGAATTCCTCACAATCAAATGTAGACCGCATTATCTTCCAAGAGAATTCTCTCGATTATAATCACAGCCGTATATATCCCCCAAGCAGACACATCGATGGCTCTGAACGAACTTTATTTAACTCTTTGCAAACTGGAAACCATTTATCCGGAGGCTGCATTCATTGTAGCTGGGGATTTTAACAAAGCTAATCTGAAAACAAGACTCCTAAATTTTACCAGCATATCGATTGCGCAACCAGGGGTGGTAAAACCTTGGATCATTGTTACTCTAACTTCGCGACGCATATAAGGCCCTGCCCCGCCCCCTTTCGGAAAAGCTGACCACGACTCCATTTTGCTGATCCCTGCCTACAGGCAGAAACTAAAACAAGAGGCTCCCACGCTGAGGTCTGTCCAACGCTGGTCAGACCAAGCTGACTCCACACTCCAAGACTGCTTCCATCACGTGGACTGGGACATGTTTCGTATTGCGTCAGATGGAAATATTGACGAATACGCTGATTCGGTGTGCGAGTTCATTAGAACGTGCGTCGAAGATGTCGTTCCCCATAGCAACGATAAAAACATTCCCAAACCAGAAACCGTGGATTGATGGCAGCATTCGCGTGAAACTGAAAGCGCGAACCACTGCTTTTTAATCAGGGCAAGGTGTCTGGTAATATGTCCGAATATAAACAATGCAGCTATTCCCTCCTCAAGGCTATTAAACAAGCTAAGCGTCAGTACAGAGACAAAGTGGAATCTCAATTCAATGGCTCAGACACAAGAGGCATGTGGCAGGGTCTACAGTCAATCACGGACTACAAGAAGAAACCCAGCCCAGTCACGGACCAGGATGTCTTGCTCCCAGGCAGACTAAATCACTTTTTTGCCCGCTTTGAGGACAATACAGTGCCACTGACACGGCCTGCAACGAAAACATGCGGTCTCTCCTTCACTGCAGCCGAGGTGAGTAAGACATTTAAACGTGTTAACCCCGCAAGGCTGCAGGCCCAGACGGCATCCCCAGCCGCGCCCTCAGAGCATGCGCAGACCAGCTGGCCGGTGTGTTTACGGACATATTCAATCAATCCCTATACCAGTCTGCTGTTCCCACATGCTTCAAGAGGGCCACCATTGTTCCTGTTCCCAAGAAAGCTAAGGTAACTGAGCTAAACGACTACCGCCCGTAGCACTCACTTCCGTCATCATGAAGTGCTTTGAGAGACTAGTCAAGGACCATATCACCTCCACCCTACCTGACACCCTAGACCCACTCCAATTTGCTTACCGCCCAAATAGGTCCACAGACGATGCAATCTCAACCACACTGCACACTGCCCTAACCCACCTGGACAAGAGGAATACCTATGTGAGAATGCTGTTCATCGACTACAGCTCGGCATTCAATACCATAGTACCCTCCAAGCTCGTCATCAAGCTCGAGACCCTGGGTCTCGACCCCGCCCTGTGCAACTGGGTACTGGACTTCCTTGACGGGCCGCCCACAGGTGGTGAGGGTAGGCAACAACATCTCCTCCCCGCTGATCCTCAACACGGGGGCCCCACAAGGGTGCGTTCTGAGCCCTCTCCTGTACTCCCTGTTCACCCACGACTGCGTGGCCATGCACGCCTCCAACTCAATCATCAAGTTTGCGGACGACACAACAGTGGTAGGCTTGATTACCAACAACGACGAGACGGCCTACAGGGAGGAGGTGAGGGCCCTCGGAGTGTGGTGTCAGGAAAATAACCTCACACTCAACGTCAACAAAACTAAGGAGATGATTGTGGACTTCAGGAAACAGCAGAGGAACACCCCCTATCCACATCGATGGATCAGTAGTGGAGAGGGTAGCAAGTTTTAAGTTCCTCGGCATACACATCACAGACAAACTGAATTGGTCCACTCACACTGACAGCGTCGTGAAGAAGGCGCAGCAGCGCCTCTTCAACCTCAGGAGGCTGAAGAAATTCGGCTTGTCACCAAAAGCACTCACAAACTTCTACAGATGCACAATCGAGAGCATCCTGGCGGGCTGTATCACCGCCTGGTACGGCAACTGCTCCGCCCTCAACCGTAAGGCTCTCCAGAGGGTAGTGAGGTCTGCACAACGCATCACCGGGGCAAACTACCTGCCCTCCAGGACACCTACACCACCCGATGTTACAGGAAGGCCATAAAGATCATCAAGGACATCAACCACCCCGAACCACTGCCTGTTCACCCGCTATCATCCAGAAGGCGAGGTCAGTACAGGTGCATCAAAGCTGGGACCGAGAGACTGAAAAACAGCTTCTATCTCAAGGCCATCAGATTGTTAAACAGCAATCACTAACATTGAGTGGCTGCTGCCAACACACTGTCATTGACACTGACCCAACTCCAGCCACTTTAATAATGGGAATTGATGGGAAATGATGTAAATATATCACTAGCCACTTTAAACAATGCTACCTTATATAATGTTACTTACCCTACATTATTCATCTCATATGCATATGTATATACTGTACTCTAGATCATCGACTGCATTCTTATGTCACTAGCCACTTTAACTATGCCACTTTGTTTACTTTGTCTACATACTCATCTCATATGTATATACTGTACTCGATACCATCTACTGTATGCTGCTCTGTACCATCACTCATTCATATATCCTTATGTACATATTCCTTATCCCCTTACACTGTGTATAAGACAGTAGTTTTGGAATTGTTAGTTAGATTACTTGTTGGTTATCACTGCATTGTCGGAACTAGAAGCACAAGCATTTCGCTACACTCGCATTAACATCTGCTAACCATGTGTATGTGACAAATAAAATTTGATTTGATTTGAGAGCTGAGAGCATGTATTCTGGAGAGCTGAGAGCATGCGTTCTGGAGAGCTGAGAGCATGTGTTCTGGAGACCTGAGAGCATGTGTTCTGGAGAGCTGAGAGCATGTGTTCTGGAGAGCTGAGTGCATGCGTTCTGGAGAGCTGAGAGCATGTGTTCTGGAGAGCTGAGAGCATGCATTCTGGAGAGCTGAGTGCATGTGTTCTGGAGAGCTGAGAGCATGCATTCTGGAGAGCTGAGTGCATGTGTTCTGGAAGACTGAGAGCATGCATTCTGGAGAGCTGAGTGCATGTGTTTTGGAGAGCTGAGAGCATGCATTCTGGAGAGCTGAGTGCATGTGTTCTGGAGAGCTGAGAGCATGCATTCTGGAGAGCTGAGTGCATGTGTTCTGGAGAGCTGAGAGCATGCATTCTGGAGAGCTGAGTGCATGTGTTTTGGAGAGCTGAGAGCATGCGTTCTGGAGAGCTGAGAGCATGCGTTCTGGAGAGCTGAGAGCATGTGTTCTGGAGAGCTGAGAGCATGAGTTCTGGAGAGTTGAGAGCATGTGTTCTGGAGAGCTGAGAGCATGTGTTCTGGAGAGCTCAGAGCATGTGTTCTGGAGAGCTGAGAGCATTTGTTCTGGAGAGAGAGGCGCCTATAAGCCATCTTCGCCACACACCACTACCACTTCTTCTTGTCTGAACATTTAAATGATACTCTTCACAAATACTTTAGATGCTGTTCAACGACAGCCGCAACTCAATAGTCAGCTAGAGGCCTTTTGCCAAGACTTCCTCATATACCACGTCTCTCCTGCTCTACTGGGTTTTTTCCCCTGTCAACTTTCTTTCGTTGTCCAGAAGCCAAAACCACAATGTTAGTCATAGTAGCAACGCATCATAGGTATCCCCTTTCCCCTTTTTAACAAGGTACACACCTCTGTCCATTTCAACCGTTTCAACAGCACGCCAATTGAAATCAATTGGCCTACCTTATCTCAGAATGAGCACGAGTTGCCAATTCCTTATACTGTATATAATTGTGTTTTATACTTATTGCACATTTGTTTTTATAAAAACACAGACTAGACAGCTAGTATAACAGTCTGACTACAATGCTGCTAGTGGTACGTGGTATTATAAAACACAGACACAGACTAGACAGCTAGTTTAACAGTCTGACTACAATGCTGCTAGTGGTACGTGGTATTATAAAACACAGACTAGACAGCTAGTATAACAGTCTGACTACAATGCTGCTAGTGGTACGTGGTATTATAAAACACAGACTAGACAGCTAATACTAGACAGCTAGTATAACAGTCTGACTACAATGCTGCTAGTGGTACGTGGTACCGTAATACCGCACACTACAAATTGAGCTTTAATTTTCCAGAATCAATGTTCATTGATACTCCTGTTTTAGTTGTGTCTGCTTTTGGCAAAATGTAAGTAGTTGAGACATAAAACATAAACAGGTTAACGTCTCCTCTATCACAGTACAATAATGTCTCAATGTGTTTCAGTGTCCATATGAACGATTCTGTTGGACCAAACCTCAAATCGCCTTTTTTTGTTTTTGTTTTGAGTGGCAGTAGGGAGGGGCTTGGTGTATAAGTGGGAATCTGAGCACAGCCCACAGTCCTTAGGCACGGCCTGCGGTAGTTACTTAAGGCCTACAAGCGGACAAACACAAAAAATGCAAATAAAAAACCCAATTCTTGCGATATTTGGAATATCACGCTAAAACATACATTCAAATTAATTCTATATATCGCCCACCCCTAGCACCACGTGGTGTGTATATCAGCATCATGACTGATTGAGCGTATGAGACAGACATACTGTGGTATTGAGCACCACGTGGTGTGTATATCAACATCATGCATCGAAGCAGCACTGCACCCTCTTCATTCCCATTCAGCACCTTCCATCAGCCTCTGCGTCAAATAACATTGAATACATTCACTTCCTCAACCACACAGGCTCAAAGCCCAGGTCCAGTCAAGAGGCACGTGGAGGACATCATTGCAATCTGACTGGCTCGCTGTCTGGCTGCGTCATCGGCATCTGTTCTCTTTTGAAGCTAGAATGTTGAATCAGCCGGGCCTGTATACTAATCTGTATTCCAACTATGGCTCATTCAGTTCTTTTGAACGGAAGGAGAGTGAGATTGTGGAGTCATTACTCAGCACAAGCCCTGAGTCCCTTCAGTTTCCTCAATCAAGTGGCAATTATGTCACTACACACATTTATCGGATTAAACCGGGGTCAGCCATGTAAAATGGATCTCTGCCGCCGAACCCAGTCATCATCACTTGTCCATTAGATTCTAGAATGTCAAGTAATCTAAGTCATCATCACTTGTCCACTAGATTCTAGAATGTCAAGTAATCCAAGTCATCATCACTTGTCCACTAGATTCTAGAATGTCAAGTATTCTAAGTCATCATCACTTGTCCACTAGATTCTAGAATGACAAGTAATCCAAGTCATCATCACTTGTTCACTAGATTCTAGAATGTCAAGTAATCCAAGTCATCATCACTTGTCCACTAGATTCTAGAATGTCAAGTATTCTAAGTCATCATCACTTGTCCACTAGATTCTAGAGTGCCAAGTAACCCCAGTCATCATCACTTGTCCACTAGATTCTAGAATGTCAAGTAATCCAAGTCATCATTCCTCATCCATTAGATCTAGAACGCCAAATAACTATTCCACCTTCACAACATAACCCACTCTGTCCCAGTCCCAAGCTTGACGACCAGTGTTGTGTAAAGTCACCAACACCCCTGGGGATAACCAGGTCCCAGATCTGTTTGTTCGGTCTTGCCAAATCCTATGGTCAGCATAAACAGATCTGGGACCAGGCCACTCCTGGGAAACAGTAGCAGGGGGATTTTCAAGCCTTTATAGGTAACTGACTATCACAGCTTATTGTGAAATAGACATGAATTACTTAGTCCACTACACACATTTATTCACAATGCATTTCCTGTGTATTACATTATTTTCTTTCTTAATTCGTGTACATTACACAAATTCCAATTTGTTGTGGCTAACGTTAGCTAGCTAGGTTAACTGGGTGGTTAACTTTAGCTAGGCTAGGGGTTAAGTTTAAGTAATATGGTAGCTAAGTAGCTAAAAAGTAATTTGTTGTTGCTAATTCGTTCAAATGCTAAAGTTAGTCCATGACGTGATTTGAACATACAACGTTTCAGTTGTGTTAAAAGTTTTGGTTTTTCCATTTATGTTTTGAGGTTGGACTTTTAGCATGAGTAGCACGTTAGCATGTACGACGCACCTCGTTAGTCAGTATCAGTATCATTTCACCTGTGCTGGCCTATGTGATATTTAAGAGTGGCTGGCCCAGTGCTCCAGTTGTCTTGAGATGTTGAGGGTCAACACCTTACATTGGCGCTCCCCTATTTGATTTCTAGAAAAACATTCCTTTGTCTGATCTTCCCTGTTTCCATTTTGTTCAAGTTTTTGGTTTGCTTCCTTTCTTGAAGTTTGGGGTGGGTTGTTCTTTAGTTTGCCTCTTCTTGGGCAAATTTAATGGTGGTTGTCTTTTAGGTTCTAGTAGTCAACTTTCAGTGGACAACCCCATGAGTGTCTATCAGAACCCCTCCTAAAACACCACCTGTTTCATTTAGGTTTCTGTTAGTTCCCCCTTCTGTTTAAGTGACATTTTGGATTTTCTTTTGCTGGGGAACATAACATTTGATTGACGGTCGCAATAGGGTTAGCTAACATGCTAGCTAAGAAGTTAAAGGTTAGGGTTAGCTAACATGCTAGTTCAATAGTTAAAGGTTAGGGTTAGCTAACATTCTAGCTAAGTAGTTAAAGGTTAGGGTTTGCTAACATGCTAGCTAAGTAGTTAAAGTTTAGTGTTAGCTGACATGCTAGTTCAGTAGTTAAATATTGAGTTGTTGCTAAAATTCTAAAGTTGTTCTTGACGTGATTCGAACACACAACAAAATGGGATGCTAGACAGCCGCGTTATACACCCACCCATCCTCCATGACCAACCTCACTCCGATTGTTTCTGTCTTAAGTAACCTACGGTCTTCATCTGTGACTGAAATTCACTGAAAAAGTTAATTGTTTGTGTGCCTGGCACAAATTTCCAATAAGCAATTTGTGTTTATTTCACAGTGTTGAAATTGAGGAACTTAGGTTAGGTGAAACTTGGAACATTGTTATACTCCAGAAGAATAGTATATATATAGTATAGTATAGTATAGTATATATATAGTATAGTATAGTATATATATAGTATACTATATATATAGTATAGTATAGTATAGTATATATATATATAGTATAGTATAGTATATATATAGTATAGTATAGTATAGTATATATATAGTATAGTATAGTATATAGTATAGTATAGTATAGTATATATATAGTATAGTATAGTATAGTATAGTATAGTATATATATATAGTATAGTATAGTATATATATATATAGTATAGTATAGTATATATATAGTATAGTATAGTATAGTATATATAGTATAGTATAGTATATATATAGTATAGTATAGTATAGTATACATATAGTATAGTATATAGTATAGTATATATATATATAGTATAGTATATATATAGTATAGTATAGTATATATATATAGTATAGTATATATATAGTATAGTATATATATATAGTATAGTATATATAGTATAGTATAGTATATATATAGTATAGTATATATATAGTATAGTATAGTATAGTATATATAGTAGTATAGTATAGTATATATATAGTATAGTATATATATATATAGTATAGTATAGTATAGTATAGTATAGTATAGTATAGTATAGTATATATATAGTATAGTATAGTATATATATAGTATAGTATAGTATATATAGTATAGTATAGTATAGTATAGTATATATAGTATAGTATATATATATATAGTATAGTATAGTATATATATAGTATAGTATAGTATAGTATATATATAGTATAGTATAGTATATATATAGTATAGTATAGTATAGTATAGTATAGTATATATATAGTATAGTATAGTATATATATAGTATAGTATAGTATAGTATAGTATATATATAGTATAGTATAGTATAGTATAGTATATATATAGTATAGTATAGTATAGTATATAAAGGAGTGAAAGAGATTGTTTTTTTTTTTTACATCAGAAGATAATGATTCTCTGTAGGAGACAGATGGCTTTGGGATGTTTTGGGTGGACGGGAGGAAGTCACAGGATTGCTATAGGGGAAGTGTATGGATATCTGTGGATTTAGGCGAAGGAGGGGTGAAGGTCAGGTCAGATCCCCTGAAGGGAGAGATTGTTCATTACCCTCTTCCTGTCAAACTATATGATGTTGTTGGAGAGGAGGAGGGCCTAAAATGGAGAATATAAATACTTGTGATGGTGGAAACCCTTTGGGAACAATTATACTTGGTTCTCTAGTGTCCGTGAGTTATTTACTCTGACAAATTAGAACCTAACAACAGTATATTTGTGATGTTGGGTTGGTTGTAATTGAACGAGCGTGACTCTGCGGTAGCTACGTCTTCAAAGTTGTAAAACAACAAGAGTTAAGTTAATCATTTCTCTCTCTAACACTGTGTGCGTGCAGGTGATGAGACCCTCTAAAAAAACCAACATACGAGTTGTGGGTGTGTCTAGGCTTGGCCCCTCACTGGCCAATCAGAATGTGCTCCAAATACATGGTTGCTTCAGGTTGTGTAGTATTTACAGTCTTTTATGTATTGCCTTGGAATGAAGTCCAATTCCAAAGTTACTTAACCTTTGTTTAACTAGGCAAGTCAGTTAAGAACAAATTCTTATTTTCAATGGCAGCCTAGGAACAGTGAGTTAACTGCCTTGTTCAGGGGAAGAACGACAGATTTGTACCATGTCAGCTCGGGGGTTTGAACTTGCAACCTTCTGGTTACTAGTCCAACGCTCTAACCACTAGGCTACCTGCTGTCCCTACACTCTAACCACTAGGGTACCTACCATCCCTACACTCTAACCACTAGGCTACCTGCCGTCCCTACACTCTAACCACTAGGCTACCTGCCGTCCCTACACTCTAACCACTAGGCTACCCTGCCGCCTCGTTAGACCTTTATAGTTTGTTAAATGGCTTACAGGAACAACATGTAGACCCATTCTATCTTTGCTAAATAGGGAAACTTGAACCCATTTGTAATCCACATTGTTTTAAGTTATTGCATGGTTTCAATGGTTTCAATAGCATTCGCACTGATATAGGGACTAGGCCTACTGTAAATTGCATTATGGCTGAGCATGGACATGCCAAACATAGTCAATAAACAATATTCATTGTTATTGATTGAGGCCAAAGAGAACAAATAATTATAATCAAATTCTAAAAACAAAACAACTTGTTTTAAATGGGCCATGTACTTACAGGCTCCATACTTTCTCCCCGTGGGGGGAAATAATATTAAAACACACTATGGAGGGTTTTTACACACATCCAAAACGAGACCTGCCTAGTTAAAATAATGTGGTCCTGCCTAGTTAAAATAATGTGGACCTGCCTGACTAAAATAATGTGGTCCTGCCTGACTAAAATAATGTGTGCCTGCCTAGTTAAAATAATGTGTTCCTGCCTGACTAAAATAATGTGGTCCTGCCTAACTAAAATAATGTGGGCCTGCCTGGTTAAAATAATGTAGCCCTGCCTGATTAAAATAATGTGGTCCTGCCTGGTTAAAATAATGTGGACCTGCCTGGTTAAAATAATGTAGCCCTACATGGTTAAAATAATGTGTTCCTGCCTGACTAAAATAATGTGGTCCTGCCTAACTAAAATAATGTGGTCCTGCCTGTTAAAATAATGTGGCCCTGTCTGGTTAAAATAATGTGGTCCTGCATGATTAAAATAATGTGGTCCTGCCTGATTAAAATAATGTGGTCCTGCCTGATTAAAATAATGTGGTCCTGCCTTCAATGCAGAGATAAAAAAGAGAATGTCAGCTCATTGTTTTACTCCACTCAAACCTGGTATTTTAATAAAGCTTTGGTGATTAAGATTTATTTCCAAGCGGTCTCAGGAGCCAAACCCTTCATCCACAGTCTTGTCTACTTTGTTAATGATTTGGGGGCAGATTAAAAAAAAGAGGAGAGGAGGCTATGCTTGGTTTATAATCAAATAAAACAAAATGGGGAGAAAAAAAAACCACGTTGTTTTTTAAATGTTTCTAAACAGGAAGTATCCAGGCACCAAAAGGACCTTAGGCTTCTCTTGTACCATGTTCATATGGGCGGTGTGCATCACAGCTGGATAGGCTGTGTTTCCATTCAAAAAATGTAGCGTTACCGCTTAAACCAGCTTTTGGTTGGTCTTAAATATCACTTTTGGATCATGTTTTTAAAGATACTGAGCACAAAGCGAGCTGGTAAAACGAGAAGGTGAATTGCAGTTTAGTTGTTGCAGCTTTAAAGATAATATCCTGCAATTCTATAAAATGTTTCCATGAGGCAGAGAAAACTTTGCGGTTTTAAAGCGTATGTTTAAAAAATAATTGTATTAATACAATTAATAATTGGTGTACTACTGTGGATACCAATATCCCTGTGAGCCTCCCAGGCCCATGTTGCCCAGAGTTAAGAACAGAAATGGCAGATTAATAATATTGTATTGTATTACACCCTCAACTTATTCCACAGATCCCTTGGCCAAAATATGTTTTGTTAGTAATATTCATTACAAATAAGTGTTTGTTATTTATTGTTTGTAATCCTCCACATACAACACTCGTTCTGCCAGTGACATTCTGCTGCAGGTCCCCAAAACACACACATCACTGGGTCAGTTCGCTGCCGCTAGCGACTGGAACGAGCTGCAACAAACACTCAAACTGGACAGTTTTCTCTCAATCTCTTCATTCAAAGACCTTGTGTGATGTATTTTTGTCTTTACCTTCTTTTACCTAGAGTATAATTCACATTTGTTAGGGCCCTCCCGAGTGGAGCAGCGGTCTAAGGCACTGCATCGCAGAGCTAGAGGCGACACTACAGACCGGGTTCGACCCTGGGCTGTATCACAACCGGCTGTGTTCGGGAGTCCCACATTGCGACGCACAATTGGCCCAGTGTCATCCAGGTTAGGGGAGGGTTTGGCGGGTTTGGTTAGGGGAGGGCTTTACTTGGCTCATTACGCTCTAGCGACTCCTTGTGGCGGGCCGGGCGCCTGTAGGCTGACCTCGGTCGTCAAGTGAACGGTGTTTCGTCCCAACACATTGATGCGGCTGGCTTCCGGGTTAAGCGGGTAGGTGTTAAGAAGAACGGTTTGGCGGGTTCCAGAGGACGCGTGACTCGGCGTTCACCTTTCCCGACGCCGTTGGGGAGTTGCAGCGATGAGACAAGATGAAAATTGTGGAGGAAAAAGGGGGTAACATAAAAAATATATTTAAAAAAATACCTTTCACATTTGTTGACAATTCAATTAAATATCAACCAAATATGGATGTCGATTTTACGTTACGTCAGGTTTTGGCCCTAAGGGAAGGTATTTAGAGTTCATTCTTACAGCCTGACTGGTTTAAGAGCTGTAAGATTGAGCGACGAAACAACTCAGACAATTAACCCTTCTTATACATACAATTTAGAATGATGCTTTTATCCAGAATGTCTTCCAGGGAGTATAAACATTTGATATACGTGACTCCGGTAGGAACTGAAAGGAACTGAACCCGTGACCCCAGTGGGAACTGAACCCGTGACCCCAGTGGGAACTGAACCCGTGACCCCAGTGGGAACTGAACCCGTGACCCCAGTGGGAACTGAACCCGTGAACCCAGTGGGAACTGAACCCGTGACCCCAGTGGGAACTGAACCCGTGAACCCAGTGGGAACTGAACCCGTGACCCCAGTGGGAACTGAACCCGTGACCCCAGTGGGAACTGAACCCACTAGGGTCACCCCTAGTGTTGCTGACGCCAAGCTTTCACCAACACACACACACACACACACACACAAATCTTCCCTCCACATCCCCTCTGCTAGCCTCTAACACTACGTTATATCCATGTGACCTAATTTAAGTCTGTTTCGTGATGTTACAGTACAACCATGATAGTGTTTTCTCTCCACATACAGTGGATGGGCCCCTGGGTAATGATCCAAGCGTGTTCTTCATACTGTACATAATTTAACACAGATTAAATAATTCATTCATCGTTGCAGCCGCTACCAAGTTAATTAAAGATTCTGTTTAAGTTGATGAAAAAGATAAATGAGATGAAAGAGATGTGTGTCCCAAATGAAACCCTATTCTCTATATGAAGCAATATCATTGACCAGAACCCATAGTTGCACGTACTCTTCTATTCCAAATAAGCAAGACTTGGAAGGGCTCACCCATCTTGCCTGTGTCCCAAATGGAATTTTATACCATATGGGCCTTGGTCAAAATTAGTGCACTATATAGAGACTAGAGTGCCATAGGGCTCTGGTCAAAAGTAGTGCACTATATAGGGAATAGGTTGCCATAGGACTCTGGTCTAAAGTAGTGCACTATATAGGGAATAGGGTGCCATTTGGGACACATTCAATTTAATGGTCAATCTTTTGGCTGTCATCACAGAACTATGCACTTAGAGAGTATGTAGTCTCTGTTATGTAAGTGGTAGGTTATAGAATCTTAGGTAAGTGGTAGGTTATAGAATCCTATGTAAGTGGTAGGTAATAGAATCTTAGGTAAGTGGTAGGTTATAGAATCTTAGGTAAGTGGTAGGTTATAGAATCTTAGGAAGTGGTAGGTTATAGAATCTTAGGTAAGTGGTAGGTAATAGAATCTTAGGTAAGTGGTAGGTTAAAGAATCTTAGGTAAGTGGTAGGTTATATAATCGTATGTAAGTGGTAGGTAATAGAATCTTAGGGAAGTGGTAGGTAATAGAATCTTAGGTAAGTGGTAGGTTATAGAATCTTAGGTAAGTGGTAGGTTATAGAATCTTAGGTAAGTGGTAGGTAATAGAATCTTAGGTAAGTGGTAGGTAATAGAATCTTAGGTAAGTGGTAGGTTATAGAATCTTAGGTAAGTGGTAGGTAATAGAATCTTAGGTAAGTGGTAGGTTATAGAATATTATGTAAGTGGTATGATATATTATCTTAAGTGGTAGGTTGTAGAATGGTATGTAATTGGTAGATTCTATAATCTTATGTAAGTGGTAAGTTATGTGTATATATATTTATTTAGGATCCCCATTAGTTCCTGCCAAGGCATCAGCTACTCTTCCTGGGGTTTATTATGGATCCCCTTTAGTTCTGCCAAGGCAGCAGCTGCTCTTCCTGGGGTTTATTATGGATCCCCATTAGTTCCTGCCAAGGCAGCAGCACTCTTCCTGGGGTTTATTATGGATCCCCATTAGTTCCTGCCAAGGCAGCAGCTACTCTTCCTGGGGTTTATTATGGATCCCCATTAGTTCCTGCCAAGGCAGCAGCAGCTATTCTTCCTGGGGTTTATTATGGATCCCCATTAGTTCCTGCCAAGGCAGCAGCAGCTACTCTTCCTGGGGTTTATTATGGATCCCCATTAGTTCCTGCCAAGGCAGCAGCTATTTTTCCTGGGGTTTATTATGGATCCCCAGTAGTTCCTGCCAAGGCAGCATCTATTCTTCCTGTGGTTTATTATGGATCCCCATTAGTTCCTGCCAAGGCAGCAGCTATTTTTCCTGGGGTTTATTATGGATCCCCATTAGTTCCTGCCAAGGCAGCATCTATTCTTCCTGTGGTTTATTATGGATCCATATTAGTTCCTGCCAAGGCAGCAGCTACTCTTCCTGGGCCACTCAAGGACATTCAGAGACTTGTCCTGAAGCCATTCCTGCGTTGTCTTTGCTGTGTGCTTAGGATTGTTAACCTATTGGAAGGTGAACGTGCGCCCAGTCTTTCACCATAGGGATGGTGTCAGGTTTCCTCCACACGTGACGCTCGGCATTCAGTCCAAAGAGTTAAATCTTGGTTTCATTAGACCAGAGAATCTTGTGTCTCGAGGTCTGAGAGTCTTTTGGTGCCTTTTGATAAACTCCAAATGGGCTGTCATGTGCCTATTATTTACATAAAAATTCAGACCCTTTGCTATGAGACTCGAAATTGAGATCAGGTGCATCCTGCTTCCATTGATCATCCTTGAAATGTTTCTACAACTTGATTGGAGTCCACCTGTGGTACATTCAATTGATTGAACATGATTTGGAAAGGCACACACCTGTCTATATAAGGTCCCACAGTTGACAGAGCATGTCAGAGCAAAAACCAAGCCATGCAGTTGAAGGAATTGTCCAAAGAGCTCTGAGACAGGATTGTGTCGAGGCACAGATCTGGGGAAGGGTACCAAAAAATGTCTGCATCATTAAAGGTCCCCAAGAACACAGTGGCCTCCATCATTCTTAAAAGGAAGAAGTTTGGAACCACCAAGACTCTTCCTAGAGCTGGCTGCCCAGCCAAACTGAGCAATTGGGGGAGAAGGGCCTTGGTCAGAGAGGTGACCAAGAACCCGATGGTCATTCTGACAGAACTCCAGAGTTCCTCTCTGAAGATGGTTGTCCTTCTGGAAGGTTCTCCCGTCTCTGCAGCACTCCACCAATCAGGCCTTTATAGTAAAGTGGTCAGACGTGCCTTCTACTGAGGAGTGGCTTCCATGACAGCCTGCTTGGAGTTTGCCAAAAGGCACCTAAAGACTCTCAGAACATGTGAAACAAGAGTCTCTGGTCTGATGAAACCAAGATTGAACTCTTTGGCCCGAATGCCAAGCATCACATCTGGAAGAAACCTGGCACCATCCCTACGGTGAAGCATGGTGGTGGCAGCATCATGCTGTGTGGATGTTCTTCAGCGGCAAGGACTGGGAGACTAGTCAGGATTGAGGGAAAGATGAACGGAGCAAAGTACAGAGAGATACTTGATGAAAACCTGCTTCAGAGCACTCAGGACCTCAGACTGGGGCGAAGGTTCACCTTCCAACAAGACAATGACCCTAAGCACACAGCCAAGACAACGCAGGTGTGGCTTCGGGACAAGTCTCTGAATATCCTTGAATGGCCCAGCCAGAGCCCGGACTTGAACCTGATCAAACATATCTGGAGAGACCTGAAAATAGCTATGCATCGACGCTCCCCATCCAACCTGAGAGAGCTTGAGAGGATCTGCAGAGAAGAATGGGAGAAACTCCCCAAATACAGGTGTGCCAAGCTTGTAGCATCATACCCAAGAAAACTCTCTTGGAGTTTGTAACGATGAGACAGCCTGTAGGGAGGTCAGAGACCTGACAGCAACCTCTCCCTCAACTTGATCAAGACAGATGATTGTGGACTAAAGGAAAAGGAGGACCAAGCACAACCAACGGGGCTGTAGTGGAGCAGGTTGAGATCTTCAAGCTCCTTGGTGTCCACATCACCAACAAACTAACATGGTCCAAGCACACCAAGACAGTTGTGAAGAGGGCAGAACAAAACCTATTCGCCCCTCAGGAGACTGAAAATATTTGGCATGGGTCCTCAGATCCTCAAAAAGTTCTACAGCTGCACCATCGAGAGCATCCTGGTTGCAACAACTGCAAGGCACAACAAAGGGTTGTGCGTACGGCCCAGTACATCACCGGTGCCTCTATACCAGGCGGTGTCAAAGGCCCTAAAAAGACTCCAGCAACCCTAGTCATAGACTGTGCTCTCTGCCACCGCACGGCAAGCGGTAGCGGAGCGCCAAGTCTAGGTCCAAGAGGCTTTTAAGCAGCTTCTACCCACAAGCCATAAGACTCCTGGGCAGCTAATCAAATGGCTACCCAGACTATTTACAACCCCCCCCCCCCACACTGCTGCTACTATCTTATTATCTTATTATTATTATGGTCACTTTAACAACTCTACCTACATGTACATATTATCTAAATTGCCTCGACACCAGACTTGGACTTCCCCCTGTATATAGCCTCCACATTGACTCTGTACTGGTACCCCCTGTATATAGCCTCCACATTGACTCTGTACCGTAACACCCTGTAATTAGCCTCCACATTGACTCTGTACCGGTACCCCCTGTATATAGCCTCCACATTGACTCTGTACCGGTACCCCCTGTATATAGCCTCCACATTGACTCTGTACCGGTACCCCCTGTATATAGCCTCCACATTGACTCTGTACCGTAATACCCTGTATATAGCCTCCACATTGACTCTGTACCGTAATACCCTGTATATAGCCTCCACATTGACTCTGTACCGGTACCCCCTGTATATAGCCTCCACATGGACTCTGTACCGTAATACCCTGTATATAGCCTCCACATTGACTCTGTACCGTAATACCCTGTATATAGCCTCCACATTGACTCTGTACCGGTACACCCTGTATATAGCCTCCACATTGACTCTATACCAGTACCCCCTGTATATAGCCTCCACGTGGACTCTGGACCGGTACCCCCTGTATATAGCCTCTACATTGACTCTGTACCGGTAACCCCTGTATATAGCCTCCACATTGACTCTGTACCGGTAACCCCTGTATATAGCCTCCACATTGACTCTGTACCGGTAACCCCTGTATATAGCCTCCACATTGACTCTGTACCGGTAACCCCTGTATATAGTCTCTACATTGACTCTGTACCGGTAACCCCTGTATATAGCCTCCACATTGACTCTGTACCGTAATACCCTGTATATAGCCTCCACATTGACTCTGTACCGGTAACCCCTGTATATAGTCTCTACATTGACTCTGTACCGGTACCACCTGTATATAGCCTCCACATTGACTCTGTACCGTAACACCCTGTATATAGCCTCCACATTGACTCTGTACCGTAATACCCTGTATATAGCCTCCACATTGACTCTGTACCGGTAACCCCTGTATATAGTCTCTACATTGACTCTGTACCGGTACTCCCTGTATATAGTCACACATTGACTCTCTACCGTAATACCCTGTATATAGCCTCCACATTGACTCTGTACCGGTAACCCCTGTATATAGTCTCTACATTGACTCTGTACCGGTACTCCCTGTATATAGTCACACATTGACTCTCTACCGTAATACCCTGTATATAGCCTCCACATTGACTCTGTACCGGTAACCCCTGTATATAGTCTCTACATTGACTCTGTACCGGTACTCCCTGTATATAGTCACACATTGACTCTCTACCGTAATACCCTGTATATAGCCTCCACATTGACTCTGTACCGTAATACCCTGTATATAGTCACACATTGACTCTCTACCGTAATACCCTGTATATAGCCTCCACATTGACTCTGTACCGTAATACCCTGTATATAGCCTCCACATTGACTCTGTACCGTAATACCCTGTATATAGCCTCCACATTGACTCTGTACCGTAATACCCTGTATATAGCCTCCACATTGACTCTGTACCGTAATACCCTGTATATAGCCTCCACATTGACTCTGTACCGGTACCCCCTGTATATAGCCTCCACATTGACTCTGTACCGTAATACCCTGTATATAGCCTCCACATTGACTCTGTACCGGTACCCCCTGTATATAGTCACGCTATTGTCATTTACTGCTGCTCTTTATTTATGTTATTCTTATCTCTTAATTTGTTTTTTGTTTGTTGGTATTTTCTTAACTGTTGGTTAAGGGCTTGTAAGTAAGCATTTACCTGTGAGGTCTACTACACCTGTTGTATTCAGCATTTACCTGTGAGGTCTACTACACCTGTTGTATTCAGCATTTCATGGTAAGGTCTACTACACCTGTTGTATTCAGCATTTCACGGTAAGGTCTACTACACCTGCTGTATTCAGCATTTCACTGTGAGGTCTACTACACCTGTTGTATTCAGCATTTACCTGTGAGGTCTACTACACCTGTTGTATTCAGAATTTCACGGTAAGGTCTACTACACCTGTTGTATTCAGCATTTCACTGTCAGGTCTACTACACCTGTTGTATTCAGCATTTCACGGTAAGGTCTACTACACCTGTTGTATTCAGCATTTACCTGTAAGGTCTACTACACCTGTTGTATTCATCATTTCACTGTAAGGTCTACTACACCTGTTGTATTCAGCATTTCACTGTAAGGTCTACTACACCTGTTGTATTCAGCATTTCACTTAAGGTCTACTACACCTGCTGTATTCAGCATTTCACTGTAAGGTCTACTACACCTGTTGTATTCAGCATTTCACTGTAAGGTCTACTACACCTGTTGTATTCAGCATTTCACTGTACGGTCTACTACACCTGTTGTATTCAGCATTTCACTGTAAGGTCTACTACACCTGTTGTATTCAGCATTTCACTGTGAGGTCTACTACACCTGTTGTATTCAGCATTTCACTGTAAGGTATACTATACCTGTTGTATTCAGCATTTCACTGTAAGGTCTACTACACCTGTTGTATTCAGCATTTCACTGTACAGTCTACTACACCTGTTGTATTCAGCATTTCACTGTAAGGTCTACTACACCTGTTGTATTCAGCATTTCACTGTGAGGTCTACTACACCTGTTGTATTCAGCATTTCACTGTGAGGTCTACTACACCTGTTGTATTCAGCATTTCACTGTAAGGTCTACTACACCTGTTGTATTCAGCATTTCACTGTGAGGTCTACTACACCTGTTGTATTCAGCATTTCACTGTAAGGTCTACTACACCTGTTGTATTCAGCATTTCACTGTAAGGTCTACTACACCTGTTGTATTCAGCATTTCACTGTAAGGTCTACTACACCTGTTGTATTCAGCATTTCACTGTACGGTCTACTACACCTGTTGTATTCAGCATTTCACTGTAAGGTCTACTACACCTGTTGTATTCAGCATTTCACTGTACGGTCTACTACACCTGTTGTATTCAGCATTTCACTGTACGGTCTACTACACCTGTTGTATTCAGCATTTCACTGTACGGTCTGATACACCTGTTGTATTCAGCATTTCACTGTGAGGTCTACTACACCTGTTGTATTCAGCATTTCACTGTACGGTCTGATACACCTGTTGTATTCAGCATTTCACTGTGAGGTCTACTACACCTGTTGTATTCAGCATTTCACTGTAAGGTCTACTACACCTGTTGTATTCAGCATTTCACTGTACGGTCTGATACACCTGTTGTATTCAGCATTTCACTGTGAGGTCTACTACACCTGTTGTATTCAGCATTTCACTGTACGGTCTACTACACCTGTTGTATTCAGCATTTCACTGTGAGGTCTGCTACACCTGTTGTATTCATCATTTCACTGTGAGGTCTACTACACCTGTTGTATTCAGCATTTCACTGTGAGGTCTACTACACCTGTTGTAGTCAGCATTTCACTGTACGGTCTGCTACACCTGTTGTATTCAGCATTTCACTGTAAGGTCTACTACACCTGTTGTATTCAGCATTTCACTGTGAGGTCTACTACACCTGTTGTATTCAGCATTTCACTGTAAGGTCTACCTACACCTGTTGTATTCAGCATTTCACTGTGAGGTCTACTACACCTGTTGTATTCAGCATTTCACTGTACGGTCTACTACACCTGTTGTATTCAGCATTTCACTGTACGGTCTACTACACCTGTTGTATTCAGCATTTCACTGTGAGGTCTACAACACCTGTTTTATTCAGCATTTCACTGTAAGGTCTACTACACCTGTTGTATTCAGCATTTCACTGTAAGGTCTACTACACCTGTTGTATTCAGCATTTCACTGTAAGGTCTACTACACCTGTTGTATTCAGCATTTCACTGTACGGTCTACTACACCTGTTGTATTCAGCATTTCACTGTAAGGTCTACTACACCTGTTGTATTCAGCATTTCACTGTACGGTCTACTACACCTGTTGTATTCAGCATTTCACTGTGAGGTCTACTACACCTGTTGTATTCAGCATTTCACTGTGAGGTCTACTACACCTGTTGTATTCAGCATTTCACTGTGAGGTCTACTACAACTGTTGTATTCAGCATTTCACTGTAAGGTCTACTACACCTGTTGTATTCAGCATTTCACTGTGAGGTCTACTACACCTGTTGTATTCAGCATTTCACTGTGAGGTCTACTACACCTGTTGTATTCAGCATTTCACTGTAAGGTCTACTACACCTGTTGTATTCAGCATTTCACTGTGAGGTCTACTACACCTGTTGTATTCAGCATTTCACTGTAAGGTCTACTACACCTGTTGTATTCAGCATTTCACTGTAAGGTCTACTACACCTGTTGTATTCAGCATTTCACTGTACGGTCTGATACACCTGTTGTATTCAGCATTTCACTGTGAGGTCTACTACACATGTTGTATTCAGCATTTCACTGTACGGTCTGATACACCTGTTGTATTCAGCATTTCACTGTGAGGTCTACTACACCTGTTGTATTCAGCATTTCACTGTAAGGTCTACTACACCTGTTGTATTCAGCATTTCACTGTACGGTCTGATACACCTGTTGTATTCAGCATTTCACTGTGAGGTCTACTACACCTGTTGTATTCAGCATTTCACTGTACGGTCTACTACACCTGTTGTATTCAGCATTTCACTGTGAGGTCTGCTACACCTGTTGTATTCATCATTTCACTGTGAGGTCTACTACACCTGTTGTATTCAGCATTTCACTGTGAGGTCTACTACACCTGTTGTAGTCAGCATTTCACTGTACGGTCTGCTACACCTGTTGTATTCAGCATTTCACTGTAAGGTCTACTACACCTGTTGTATTCAGCATTTCACTGTACGGTCTACTACACCTGTTGTATTCAGCATTTCACTGTGAGGTCTACTACACCTGTTGTATTCAGCATTTCACTGTGAGGTCTACTACACCTGTTGTATTCAGCATTTCACTGTACGGTCTACTACACCTGTTGTATTCAGCATTTCACTGTGAGGTCTGCTACACCTGTTGTATTCATCATTTCACTGTGAGGTCTACTACACCTGTTGTATTCAGCATTTCACTGTGAGGTCTACTACACCTGTTGTAGTCAGCATTTCACTGTATGGTCTGCTACACCTGTTGTATTCAGCATTTCACTGTAAGGTCTACTACACCTGTTGTATTCAGCATTTCACTGTACGGTCTACTACACCTGTTGTATTCAGCATTTCACTGTGAGGTCTACAACACCTGTTGTATTCAGCATTTCACTGTAAGGTCTACTACACCTGTTGTATTCAGCATTTCACTGTAAGGTCTACTACACCTGTTGTATTCAGCATTTCACTGTAAGGTCTACTACACCTGTTGTATTCAGCATTTCACTGTACGGTCTACTACACCTGTTGTATTCAGCATTTCACTGTGAGGTCTACTACACCTGTTGTATTCAGCATTTCACTGTGAGGTCTACTACACCTGTTGTATTCAGCATTTCACTGTAAGGTCTACCTACACCTGTTGTATTCAGCATTTCACTGTGAGGTCTACTACACCTGTTGTATTCAGCATTTCACTGTACGGTCTACTACACCTGTTGTATTCAGCATTTCACTGTGAGGTCTACTACACCTGTTGTATTCAGCATTTCACTGTGAGGTCTACAACACCTGTTGTATTCAGCATTTCACTGTACGGTCTACTACACCTGTTGTATTCAGCATTTCACTGTACGGTCTACTACACCTGTTGTATTCAGCATTTCACTGTACGGTCTACTACACCTGTTGTATTCAGCATTTCACTGTGAGGTCTACAACACCTGTTGTATTCAGCATTTCACTGTAAGGTCTACTACACCTGTTGTATTCAGCATTTCACTGTAAGGTCTACTACACCTGTTGTATTCAGCATTTCACTGTGAGGTCTACTACACCTGTTGTATTCAGCATTTCACTGTACGGTCTGATACACCTGTTGTATTCAGCATTTCACTGTGAGGTCTACTACACCTGTTGTATTCAGCATTTCACTGTAAGGTCTACTACACCTGTTGTATTCAGCATTTCACTGTACGGTCTGATACACCTGTTGTATTCAGCATTTCACTGTGAGGTCTACTACACCTGTTGTATTCAGCATTTCACTGTACGGTCTACTACACCTGTTGTATTCAGCATTTCACTGTGAGGTCTGCTACACCTGTTGTATTCATCATTTCACTGTGAGGTCTACTACACCTGTTGTATTCAGCATTTCACTGTGAGGTCTACTACACCTGTTGTAGTCAGCATTTCACTGTACGGTCTGCTACACCTGTTGTATTCAGCATTTCACTGTAAGGTCTACTACACCTGTTGTATTCAGCATTTCACTGTGAGGTCTACTACACCTGTTGTATTCAGCATTTCACTGTAAGGTCTACCTACACCTGTTGTATTCAGCATTTCACTGTGAGGTCTACTACACCTGTTGTATTCAGCATTTCACTGTAAGGTCTACTACACCTGTTGTATTCAGCATTTCACTGTGAGGTCTACTACACCTGTTGTATTCAGCATTTCACTGTACGGTCTGATACACCTGTTGTATTCAGCATTTCACTGTGAGGTCTACTACACCTGTTGTATTCAGCATTTCACTGTACGGTCTGATACACCTGTTGTATTCAGCATTTCACTGTGAGGTCTACTACACCTGTTGTATTCAGCATTTCACTGTAAGGTCTACTACACCTGTTGTATTCAGCATTTCACTGTACGGTCTGATACACCTGTTGTATTCAGCATTTCACTGTGAGGTCTACTACACCTGTTGTATTCAGCATTTCACTGTACGGTCTACTACACCTGTTGTATTCAGCATTTCACTGTGAGGTCTGCTACACCTGTTGTATTCATCATTTCACTGTGAGGTCTACTACACCTGTTGTATTCAGCATTTCACTGTGAGGTCTACTACACCTGTTGTAGTCAGCATTTCACTGTACGGTCTGCTACACCTGTTGTATTCAGCATTTCACTGTAAGGTCTACTACACCTGTTGTATTCAGCATTTCACTGTACGGTCTACTACACCTGTTGTATTCAGCATTTCACTGTGAGGTCTACAACACCTGTTGTATTCAGCATTTCACTGTAAGGTCTACTACACCTGTTGTATTCAGCATTTCACTGTAAGGTCTACTACACCTGTTGTATTCAGCATTTCACTGTAAGGTCTACTACACCTGTTGTATTCAGCATTTCACTGTACGGTCTACTACACCTGTTGTATTCAGCATTTCACTGTGAGGTCTACTACACCTGTTGTATTCAGCATTTCACTGTGAGGTCTACTACACCTGTTGTATTCAGCATTTCACTGTAAGGTCTACCTACACCTGTTGTATTCAGCATTTCACTGTGAGGTCTACTACACCTGTTGTATTCAGCATTTCACTGTACGGTCTACTACACCTGTTGTATTCAGCATTTCACTGTGAGGTCTACTACACCTGTTGTATTCAGCATTTCACTGTGAGGTCTACAACACCTGTTGTATTCAGCATTTCACTGTACGGTCTACTACACCTGTTGTATTCAGCATTTCACTGTACGGTCTACTACACCTGTTGTATTCAGCATTTCACTGTACGGTCTACTACACCTGTTGTATTCAGCATTTCACTGTGAGGTCTACAACACCTGTTGTATTCAGCATTTCACTGTAAGGTCTACTACACCTGTTGTATTCAGCATTTCACTGTAAGGTCTACTACACCTGTTGTATTCAGCATTTCACTGTAAGGTCTACTACACCTGTTGTATTCAGCATTTCACTGTGAGGTCTACTACACCTGTTGTATTCAGCATTTCACTGTACGGTCTGATACACCTGTTGTATTCAGCATTTCACTGTGAGGTCTACTACACCTGTTGTATTCAGCATTTCACTGTAAGGTCTACTACACCTGTTGTATTCAGCATTTCACTGTACGGTCTGATACACCTGTTGTATTCAGCATTTCACTGTGAGGTCTACTACACCTGTTGTATTCAGCATTTCACTGTACGGTCTACTACACCTGTTGTATTCAGCATTTCACTGTGAGGTCTGCTACACCTGTTGTATTCATCATTTCACTGTGAGGTCTACTACACCTGTTGTATTCAGCATTTCACTGTGAGGTCTACTACACCTGTTGTAGTCAGCATTTCACTGTACGGTCTGCTACACCTGTTGTATTCAGCATTTCACTGTAAGGTCTACTACACCTGTTGTATTCAGCATTTCACTGTGAGGTCTACTACACCTGTTGTATTCAGCATTTCACTGTAAGGTCTACCTACACCTGTTGTATTCAGCATTTCACTGTGAGGTCTACTACACCTGTTGTATTCAGCATTTCACTGTACGGTCTACTACACCTGTTGTATTCAGCATTTCACTGTGAGGTCTACTACACCTGTTGTATTCAGCATTTCACTGTGAGGTCTACAACACCTGTTGTATTCAGCATTTCACTGTACGGTCTACTACACCTGTTGTATTCAGCATTTCACTGTACGGTCTACTACACCTGTTGTATTCAGCATTTCACTGTACGGTCTACTACACCTGTTGTATTCAGCATTTCACTGTGAGGTCTACAACACCTGTTGTATTCAGCATTTCACTGTAAGGTCTACTACACCTGTTGTATTCAGCATTTCACTGTAAGGTCTACTACACCTGTTGTATTCAGCATTTCACTGTAAGGTCTACTACACCTGTTGTATTCAGCATTTCACTGTACGGTCTACTACACCTGTTGTATTCAGCATTTCACTGTGAGGTCTACTACACCTGTTGTATTCAGCATTTCACTGTACGGTCTACTACACCTGTTGTATTCAGCATTTCACTGTGAGGTCTACTACACCTGTTGTATTCAGCATTTCACTGTGAGGTCTACCTACACCTGTTGTATTCAGCATTTCACTGTGAGGTCTACTACACCTGTTGTATTCAGCATTTCACTGTAAGGTCTACCTACACCTGTTGTATTCAGCATTTCACTGTGAGGTCTACTACACCTGTTGTATTCAGCATTTCACTGTACGGTCTACTACACCTGTTGTATTCAGCATTTCACTGTGAGGTCTACTACACCTGTTGTATTCAGCATTTCACTGTGAGGTCTACAACACCTGTTGTATTCAGCATTTCACTGTACGGTCTACTACACCTGTTGTATTCAGCATTTCACTGTACGGTCTACTACACCTGTTGTATTCAGCATTTCACTGTACGGTCTACTACACCTGTTGTATTCAGCATTTCACTGTGAGGTCTACAACACCTGTTGTATTCAGCATTTCACTGTAAGGTCTACTACACCTGTTGTATTCAGCATTTCACTGTAAGGTCTACTACACCTGTTGTATTCAGCATTTCACTGTAAGGTCTACTACACCTGTTGTATTCAGCATTTCACTGTACGGTCTACTACACCTGTTGTATTCAGCATTTCACTGTGAGGTCTACTACACCTGTTGTATTCAGCATTTCACTGTACGGTCTACTACACCTGTTGTATTCAGCATTTCACTGTGAGGTCTACTACACCTGTTGTATTCAGCATTTCACTGTGAGGTCTACCTACACCTGTTGTATTCAGCATTTCACTGTAAGGTCTACTACACCTGTTGTATTCAGCATTTCACTGTACGGTCTACTACACCTGTTGTATTCAGCATTTCACTGTACGGTCTACTACACCTGTTGTATTCAGCATTTCACTGTGAGGTCTACTACACCTGTTGTATTCAGCATTTCACTGTAAGGTCTACCTACACCTGTTGTATTCAGCATTTCACTGTGAGGTCTACTACACCTGTTGTATTCAGCATTTCACTGTACGGTCTACTACACCTGTTGTATTCAGCATTTCACTGTGAGGTCTACTACACCTGTTGTATTCAGCATTTCACTGTGAGGTCTACAACACCTGTTGTATTCAGCATTTCACTGTACGGTCTACTACACCTGTTGTATTCAGCATTTCACTGTACGGTCTACTACACCTGTTGTATTCAGCATTTCACTGTACGGTCTACTACACCTGTTGTATTCAGCATTTCACTGTGAGGTCTACAACACCTGTTGTATTCAGCATTTCACTGTAAGGTCTACTACACCTGTTGTATTCAGCATTTCACTGTAAGGTCTACTACACCTGTTGTATTCAGCATTTCACTGTAAGGTCTACTACACCTGTTGTATTCAGCATTTCACTGTGAGGTCTACTACACCTGTTGTATTCAGCATTTCACTGTACGGTCTGATACACCTGTTGTATTCAGCATTTCACTGTGAGGTCTACTACACCTGTTGTATTCAGCATTTCACTGTAAGGTCTACTACACCTGTTGTATTCAGCATTTCACTGTACGGTCTGATACACCTGTTGTATTCAGCATTTCACTGTGAGGTCTACTACACCTGTTGTATTCAGCATTTCACTGTACGGTCTACTACACCTGTTGTATTCAGCATTTCACTGTGAGGTCTGCTACACCTGTTGTATTCATCATTTCACTGTGAGGTCTACTACACCTGTTGTATTCAGCATTTCACTGTGAGGTCTACTACACCTGTTGTAGTCAGCATTTCACTGTACGGTCTGCTACACCTGTTGTATTCAGCATTTCACTGTAAGGTCTACTACACCTGTTGTATTCAGCATTTCACTGTGAGGTCTACTACACCTGTTGTATTCAGCATTTCACTGTAAGGTCTACCTACACCTGTTGTATTCAGCATTTCACTGTGAGGTCTACTACACCTGTTGTATTCAGCATTTCACTGTACGGTCTACTACACCTGTTGTATTCAGCATTTCACTGTGAGGTCTACTACACCTGTTGTATTCAGCATTTCACTGTGAGGTCTACAACACCTGTTGTATTCAGCATTTCACTGTACGGTCTACTACACCTGTTGTATTCAGCATTTCACTGTACGGTCTACTACACCTGTTGTATTCAGCATTTCACTGTACGGTCTACTACACCTGTTGTATTCAGCATTTCACTGTGAGGTCTACAACACCTGTTGTATTCAGCATTTCACTGTAAGGTCTACTACACCTGTTGTATTCAGCATTTCACTGTAAGGTCTACTACACCTGTTTTATTCAGCATTTCACTGTAAGGTCTACTACACCTGTTGTATTCAGCATTTCACTGTACGGTCTACTACACCTGTTGTATTCAGCATTTCACTGTGAGGTCTACTACACCTGTTGTATTCAGCATTTCACTGTACGGTCTACTACACCTGTTGTATTCAGCATTTCACTGTGAGGTCTACTACACCTGTTGTATTCAGCATTTCACTGTGAGGTCTACCTACACCTGTTGTATTCAGCATTTCACTGTAAGGTCTACTACACCTGTTGTATTCAGCATTTCACTGTGAGGTCTGCTACACCTGTTGTATTCAGCATTTCACTGTGAGGTCTACCTACACCTGTTGTATTCAACATTTCACTGTGAGGTCTACCTTACACCTGTTGTATTCAGCATTTCACTGTAAGGTCTACTACACCTGTTGTATTCAGCATTTCACTGTGAGGTCTACTACACCTGTTGTATTCAGCATTTCACTGTGAGGTCTACTACACCTGTTGTATTCAGCATTTCACTGTAAGGTCTACTACACCTGTTGTATTCAGCATTTCAATGTGAGGTCTACTACACCTGTTGTATTCAGCATTTCACTGTGAGGTCTACCTACACCTGTTGTATTCAACATTTCACTGTGAGGTCTACCTTACACCTGTTGTATT
Source organism: Oncorhynchus nerka (assembly GCF_034236695.1). Lineage (NCBI taxonomy): Eukaryota > Metazoa > Chordata > Actinopteri > Salmoniformes > Salmonidae > Oncorhynchus > Oncorhynchus nerka. Next base: position 5,395,001 of record NC_088418.1, on the reverse strand, counting down.
CAGCATTTCACTGTAAGGTCTACTACACCTGTTGTATTCAGCATTTCACTGTGAGGTCTACTACACCTGTTGTATTCAGCATTTCACTGTAAGGTCTACTACACCTGTTGTATTCAGCATTTCACTGTGAGGTCTACTACACCTGTTGTATTCAGCATTTCACTGTAAGGTCTACTACACCTGTTGTATTCAGCATTTCACTGTAAGGTCTACTACACCTGTTGTATTCAGCATTTCACTGTACGGTCTGATACACCTGTTGTATTCAGCATTTCACTGTGAGGTCTACTACACCTGTTGTATTCAGCATTTCACTGTACGGTCTGATACACCTGTTGTATTCAGCATTTCACTGTGAGGTCTACTACACCTGTTGTATTCAGCATTTCACTGTAAGGTCTACTACACCTGTTGTATTCAGCATTTCACTGTACGGTCTGATACACCTGTTGTATTCAGCATTTCACTGTGAGGTCTACTACACCTGTTGTATTCAGCATTTCACTGTACGGTCTACTACACCTGTTGTATTCAGCATTTCACTGTGAGGTCTGCTACACCTGTTGTATTCATCATTTCACTGTGAGGTCTACTACACCTGTTGTATTCAGCATTTCACTGTGAGGTCTACTACACCTGTTGTAGTCAGCATTTCACTGTACGGTCTGCTACACCTGTTGTATTCAGCATTTCACTGTAAGGTCTACTACACCTGTTGTATTCAGCATTTCACTGTGAGGTCTACTACACCTGTTGTATTCAGCATTTCACTGTAAGGTCTACCTACACCTGTTGTATTCAGCATTTCACTGTGAGGTCTACTACACCTGTTGTATTCAGCATTTCACTGTACGGTCTACTACACCTGTTGTATTCAGCATTTCACTGTGAGGTCTACTACACCTGTTGTATTCAGCATTTCACTGTGAGGTCTACAACACCTGTTGTATTCAGCATTTCACTGTACGGTCTACTACACCTGTTGTATTCAGCATTTCACTGTACGGTCTACTACACCTGTTGTATTCAGCATTTCACTGTACGGTCTACTACACCTGTTGTATTCAGCATTTCACTGTGAGGTCTACAACACCTGTTGTATTCAGCATTTCACTGTAAGGTCTACTACACCTGTTGTATTCAGCATTTCACTGTAAGGTCTACTACACCTGTTGTATTCAGCATTTCACTGTAAGGTCTACTACACCTGTTGTATTCAGCATTTCACTGTACGGTCTACTACACCTGTTGTATTCAGCATTTCACTGTGAGGTCTACTACACCTGTTGTATTCAGCATTTCACTGTACGGTCTACTACACCTCTTGTATTCAGCATTTCACTGTGAGGTCTACTACACCTGTTGTATTCAGCATTTCACTGTGAGGTCTACCTACACCTGTTGTATTCAGCATTTCACTGTAAGGTCTACTACACCTGTTGTATTCAGCATTTCACTGTGAGGTCTGCTACACCTGTTGTATTCAGCATTTCACTGTGAGGTCTACCTACACCTGTTGTATTCAACATTTCACTGTGAGGTCTACCTTACACCTGTTGTATTCAGCATTTCACTGTAAGGTCTACTACACCTGTTGTATTCAGCATTTCACTGTGAGGTCTGCTACACCTGTTGTATTCAGCATTTCACTGTGAGGTCTACTACACCTGTTGTATTCAGCATTTCACTGTGAGGTCTACCTACACCTGTTGTATTCAACATTTCACTGTGAGGTCTACCTTACACCTGTTGTATTCAGCATTTCACTGTAAGGTCTACTACACCTGTTGTATTCAGCATTTCACTGTAAGGTCTACTACACCTGTTGTATTCAGCATTTCACTGTAAGGTCTACTACACCTGTTGTATTCAGCATTTCACTGTAAGGTCTACTACACCTGTTGTATTCAGCATTTCACTGTAAGGTCTACTACACCTGTTGTATTCAGCATTTCACTGTGAGGTCTACCTACACCTGTTGTATTCAGCATTTCACTGTGAGGTCTACCTACACCTGTTGTATTCAACATTTCACTGTGAGGTCTACCTTACACCTGTTGTATTCAGCATTTCACTGTAAGGTCTACTACACCTGTTGTATTCAGCATTTCACTGTAAGGTCTACTACACCTGTTGTATTCAGCATTTCACTGTAAGGTCTACTACACCTGTTGTATTCAGCATTTCACTGTAAGGTCTACTACACCTGTTGTATTCAGCATTTCACTGTAAGGTCTACTACACCTGTTGTATTCAGCATTTCACTGTAAGGTCTACTACACCTGTTGTATTCAGCATTTCACTGTAAGGTCTACTACACCTGTTGTATTCAGCATTTCACTGTAAGGTCTACTACACCTGTTGTATTCAGCATTTCACTGTAAGGTCTACTACACCTGTTGTATTCAGCATTTCACTGTAAGGTCTACTACACCTGTTGTATTCAGTATTTCACTGTGAGGTCTACTACACCTGTTGTATTCAGCATTTCACTGTAAGGTCTACTACACCTGTTGTATTCAGCATTTCACTGTAAGGTCTACTACACCTGTTGTATTCAGCATTTCACTGTAAGGTCTACTACACCTGTTGTATTCAACATTTCACTGTAAGGGTACAGTAAATGTTTTTATTGAATCCATTTTAGAATAAGGCCGTAACGTAAACAAAAATGTGGGAAAAATGTCAAAGGGTCTGAATACTTTCCCGAATGCGCTGTAGGTCACAGAATCTTATGTAAGTGGTAGGTTATAGAAGAGAGGAATTTATTACCGCTCGTAAACCTACAGGTATTAACAAAGAACTGGCCCTGTACAACGCCTTAAGAGTTAGATTAGTTCAATCCTATTGGACTTCATATATACGTAGATATGGCGGAGGATTTTTTATATGGCAACAATAGAAGACTAGATACTCTATAGATAAGACTGATACCGTGTGAAGGAGTGGCTCATGTCAAGGGGACACTAGTAGTGCTTCAGTGCTCCCCACAAAACACACAGACTGGGACTACGTCCCAAATGGAAAAACCTTTTCTACACAATGTTGGATTTATTTTTTAACTAGGAAAGTCAACACAACATGGCAGCAGAACAACATGGCAGCAGCACAACATGGTAGCAACACAACATGGCAGCAGAACAAAACATGGCAGCAGCACAACATGGTAGCAACACAACATGGCAGCAGCACAACATGGCAGCAGCACAACATGGTAGCAACACAACATGGCAGCAGAACAACATGGTAGCACCACATGGTAGCACCACAACATGGCAGCAACACAACATGGCAGCAACACAACATGGCAGCACAACATGGCAGCAACAAAACATGGTAGCAACACAACATGGCAGCAACACAACATGGTAGCACAACATGGTAGCAACACAACATGGCAGCAACACAACATGGCAGCACAACATGGCAACACAACATGGCAGCAACACAACATGGTAGCACAACATGGTAGCAACACAACATGGTAGCAACACAACATGGTAGCACAACATGGTAGCAACACAACATGGTAGCAACACAACATGGTAGCACAACATGGTAGCAACACAACATGGCAGCAACACAACATGGTAGCAACACAACATGGTAGCAACACAACATGGTAGCAACACATGGTAGCAATACAACATGGCAGCAACACAACATGGCAGCAACACAACATGGTAGCAACACAACATGGTAGCAACACAACATGGCAGCAACACAACATGGTAGCAACACAACATGGTAGCAACACAACATGGCAGCAACACAACATGGCAGCAACACAACATGGTACAAACATTGTTAGGGAACATCCCAGATGGCACCCTATTGCCTACAAAGTGCACTACATTTGACTAAAGCCCTAAAGTAGTGCACTACATTTGACTAAAGCCCTAAAGTAGTGCACTATTAATGCATAACTGACCTATTTCAAACCGAGTGGGGGAAAAAAAGAGTGGCTAGCTTTAGAGTTTAACCAAAAAACACACGTTTACCACACCCACACCCACACCCACACACACCCCTCCTTCTCAGCCCCAACCCTCCACACCTGTCACACACACACACACACACACACACACACACACACACACACACACACACACACACACACACACACACACACACACACACTCACACACACTGCTCACCCATTTCCTGTCGAGTGCTGCAGACCCCGAGACCATACTGCTGGGTTCTGTCTGCCACAGTTTTCAGGAAATCACCGTTGTTCTCAGCGAAACCCAGGTAGTTATAGGAACCCATGTTGATGACATCGTCTATGGTCTTCCCTGTTAAACTGAACACACACAGACAGACAGACATTAAACCCTACGTTGATGACTGTTAAACTGAACACAGACAGACAGACATACAGACAGACATTAAACCCATGTTGATGACATCGTCTATGGTCTTCCCTGTTAAACTGAACACACACAGACAGACATACAGACAGACATTAAACCCTACGTTGATGCCTGTTAAACTGAACACACACAGACAGACATACAGACAGACATTAAACCCTACGTTGATGCCTGTTAAACTGAACACAGACAGACAGACATACAGACAGACATTAAACCCTACGTTGATGACTGTTAAACTGAACACACACAGACAGACATACAGACAGACATTAAACCCTACGTTGATGACTGTTAAACTGAACACACACAGACAGACATACAGACAGACATTAAACCCTACGTTGATGACTGTTAAACTGAACACACACAGACAGACAGACAGACAGACATTAAACCCTACGTTGATGACTGTTAAACTGAACACACACAGACAGACAGACAGACATTAAACCCTACGTTGATGCCTGTTAAACTGAACACAGACAGACAGACATACAGACAGACATTAAACCCTACGTTGATGCCTGTTAAACTGAACACAGACAGACAGACATACAGACAGACATTAAACCCTACGTTGATGACTGTTAAACTGAACACACACAGACAGACAGACAGACAGACATTAAACCCTACGTTGATGACTGTTAAACTGAACACACACAGACAGACAGACAGACATTAAACCCTACGTTGATGACTGTTAAACTGAACATGTACTAATCATTTTCTAACTGGTTCATACGTTATAGACGTGTGAACAATTGATTTTGTTGCACATGTATGTCTGAGAGGCAAACACACACACACACACACACACACACACATAATACGATAAACAATTAGAACACAAAACAGTAAACAATATTGTTTCATTGAATTTGCTCAAAGCCTTATTAGAACCTAGGACCATATACACACACAGTGTATCAGAGTAGGAGTTCAGATCTAGGATCAGGTCCTCCCTTGTCCGATGTAATAAGATCCATTGTTATCTACAAGTGGAAAAAAACTGATTCTAGATCAGCACCCTGTACCTGAATGTCCAGTTGTAGTCTGGGGACACCCTCTCCATCACGTCAAACACAGGGCCAGGCAGACTGCATATAGGTCTGTTCCAGTTGTCTCTTACTCTCATGTACAGGTTACGGGTGTAGAAGTTCTCAAAGTCTTGGTACAGAGGGACGAAATCCTGAGGAGACACATATTGAAAACAGGGTTCATTGTCACAGCACAGCGTGATTACTACATGGCACAAACAGTTCAAGTATGAAGTTTACATCCACTTAGGTTGGAGTCATTAAAACTAGTTTACATCCATTTAGGTTGGAGTCATTAAAACTAGTTTACATCCACTTAGGTTGGAGTCATTACAACTAGTTTACATCCACTTAGGTTGGAGTCATTAAAACTAGTTTACATACACTTAGGTTGGAGTCATTAACACTAGTTTACAGACACTTAGGTTGGAGTCATTAAAACTAGTTTACATACACTTAGGTTGGAGTCATTAAAACTAGTTTACATACACTTAGGTTGGAGTCATTAAAAACTTGTTTTTTAACCATTCCACAAATTTCTTGTTAATTAATATCAAACTATAGTTTTTGCAAGTCGGTTAGGACATCTACTTTGTGCATGACACAAGTAATTTTTCCAACAATTGTTTACGGACAGATTATTTCACTTATAATTTACTGTATCACAATTCCAGTGGGTCAGAAGTTTACATACACTAAGTTGACTGTGCCTTTAAACAGCTTGGAAAATTCCAGAAAATGATGTCATGGCTTTAGAGGCTTCTGATAGGCTAATTGACATCATTTGAGTCAATTGGAGGTGTACCTGTGGATGTATTTCAAGGCCTACCTTCAAACTCAGTGCCTCTTTGCTTGACATCATGGGAAAATCAACAGAAATCAGCCAAGACCCCAGAAAAAACATTGTAGACCTCCACAAGTCTGGTTCATCCTTGGGAGCCATTATCAAACGCCTGAAGGTACCACGTTCATCTGTACAAACAATAGTACGCAAGTATAAACACCATGGGACCACGCAGTCGTCATACCACTCAGGAAGGAGACGCGTTCTGTCTCCTAGAGATGAACGTACTTTGGTGCGAAAAGTGCAAATCAATCCCAGAACAACAGTGAGGAACCTTGTGAAGATCCACTTTAAAACGAGTCCTATATCGACATAACCTGAAAGGACACTCAGCAAGGAAGAAGCCACTGCTCCAAAACCGCCATAAAAAAGCCAGACTACGGTTTGCAACTGCACATGGGAACAAAGATCGTACTTTTTGGAGAAATGTCCTCTGGTCTGATGAAACAAATATATAACTGTTTGGCCATAATGACCATTGTTATGTTTGGAGGAAAAAGGGGGAGGCTTGCAAGCCGAAGGTCACCATCCAAACCGTGAAGCATGGGGGTGGCAGCATCATGTTGTGAGGGCGCTTTGCTGCAGGAGGGGCTGGTGCACTTCACAAAATAGATGGCATCACGAGGAGGAAAAATTATGTGGATATATTGAAGCAACATCTCAAGACATCAGTCAGGAAGTTAAAGCTTGGTCGTAAATGGGTCTTCCAAATGGACAATGACCCCAAGCATACTTCCAAAGTATTGTCAAAATGGCATAAGGACAACAAAGTCAAGGTATTGGAGTGGCCATCACAAAGCCACGACCTCAATCCCATAGAAAATTTGTGGGCAGAACTGAAAAGGCGTGTGCGAGCAAGGAGGCCTACAAACATGACTCAGTTACACCAGCTCTGTCAGGAGGAATGGGCCAAAATTCACCAAACTTATTGTGGATAGCCACTCAATGTTTGACCCAAGTTAAACAATTTAAAGGCAATGCTACCAAATACTAAGTGAGTGTATGTAAACTTCTGACCCACTGGGAATGTGATGAAATAAATAAAAGCTGAAATAAATAATTCTCTCTGCTTGTCACACCCTGGTCGAAATATATTGTGTTTTTCTTCATTTATTTGGTCAGGCTAGGGTGTGACATGGGTTTATTGTGGTGTGTTTCGTCTTGGGGGTGTCTAGCATAGTCTATGGCTGCCTGAGGCGGTTCTCAATCAGAGTCAGGTGATTTTCGTTGTCTCTGATTGGGAACCATATTTAGGCAGCCATATTCTTTGAGTGTTTCGTGGGTGATTGTTCCTATCTCTGTGTTAGTTGTCACCAGATAGGCTGTACAGGTTTTCCAATTCCGTTTGTTGTTTTTGTCGTTCAATAAACATGTATAGAAATTACCACGCTGCATTTTGGTCCGACTCTCCTTCGACGGAAGAAAACCGTGACACTGCTATTATTCTGACATTTCACATTCTTAATTAAAACAAAGTGGTGATACTAACTGACCTAAAACAGGGAATTTTTTTGCTAGTATTAAATGTCAGGAATTGTGAAAAACTGAGTTTAAATGCATTTGGCTAAGGTGTGTGTAAACCTCCCGACTTCAACTGCAAGTGGTAAGTATGTTTGAATAATTGGAGAGGTGGTGCAGTTACCTCCTAATGAGATATAGTGATCACTGTATCACAAGACTAGAAGTGGGTGATCACTGTATCCCAAGACTAGAAGTGGGTGATCACTGTATCTCATGACTAGAAGTGGGTGATCACTGTATCACAAGACTAGAAGTGGGTGATCACTGTATCCCAAGACTAGAAGTGGGTGATCACTGTATCCCAAGACTAGAAGTGGGTGATCACTGTATCCCAAGACTAGAAGTGGGTGATCACTGTATCCCATGACTAGAAGTGGGTGATCACTGTATCACAAGACTAGAAGTGGGTGATCACTGTATCCCATGACTAGACATGGGTGATCACTGTATCCCATGACTAGAATTGGGTGATCACTGTATCACAAGACTAGAAGTGGGTGATCACTGTATCCCATGACTAGAAGTGGGTGATCACTGTATCACATGACTAGAATTGGGTGATCACTGTATCCCATGACTAGAAGTGGGTGATCACTGTATCCCATGACTAGAAGTGGGTGATCACTGTATCCCAAGACTAGAAGTGGGTGATCACTGTATCCCATGACTAGAAGTGGGTGATCACTGTATCACATGACTAGAAGTGGGTGATCACTGTAAGAGGAGTGCACTGGACATGGTGCTGTTGGCAAAAATAGTTTTTTTTTTTGAGCTTCTGATCTGACATTATTTTCAAAGAGCTCCATTAGGACCAAGGCACAGCAGAACAGAGCAGAACAGAGCAGAACACAGCAGAACAGAGCAGAACACAGCAGAACAGAGTAGAACACAGCAGAACACAGCAGAACAGAGCAGAACACAGCAGAACAGAGCAGAACACAGCAGAACAGAGCAGAACATGGCAGAACACAGCAGAACAGAGTAGAACACAGCAGAACACGGCAGAACATGGCAGAACACAGCAGAACACAGCAGAACACTGCAGAACAGAGCAGAACATAGCAGAACAGAGCAGAACATAGCAGAACAGAGCAGAACATGGCAGAACAGAGCAGAGCAGAGCAGAACATAGCAGAACAGAGCAGAACACAGCAGAACAGAGCAGAACATAGCAGAACAGAGCAGAACATAGCAGAACAGAGCAGAACATAGCAGAACAGAGCAGAACATGGCAGAACAGAGCAGAGCAGAGCAGAACATAGCAGAACAGAGCAGAACACAGCAGAACAGAGCAGAACATAGCAGAACAGAGCAGAACATGGCAGAACAGAGCAGAACACAGCAGGACAGAGCAGAACATAGCAGAACACAGCAGAACACAGCAGAACAGAGCAGAACATGGCAGAACAGAGCAGAACAGAGCAGAACAGAGCAGAACACAGCAGGACAGAGCAGAACATAGCAGAACATAGCAGGACAGAGCAGAACATAGCAGAACACCTCAGGACATATTGAAAACAGGGTTCATTGTCACAGCACAGTGTGATTACTACATGGCACAAACAGTTGAAGTATGAAGTTTACATCCACTTAGGTTGGAGTCATTACAACTAGTTTACATCCATTTAGATTGGAGTCATTACAACTAGTTTACATACACTTAGATTGGAGTCATTACAACTAGTTTACATCCACTTAGATTGGAGTCATTAACACTAGTTTACATACACTTAGGTTGGAGTCATTAACACTAGTTTACATCCACTTAGATTGGAGTCATTAACACTAGTTTACATACACTTAGGTTGGAGTCATTCAGTTTAACACTAGATTGGAGTTTAACACAGTTTACATACACTTAGGTTGGAGTCATTAAAACTAGTTTACATACACTTAGGTTGGAGTCATTAAAACTAGTTTACATACACTTAGGTTGGAGTCATTAAAACTAGTTTACATACACTTAGGTTGGAGTCATTAAAACTAGTTTACATACACTTAGGTTGGAGTCATTAAAACTCATTTTTCAACCACTCATTTTTCAACAACACCAATTTTTTGTTCACAAACTATAGTTTTTGCAAGTCGGCTAGGACATCTACTTTGTGCATGACACAAGTAATTTTTCCAACAATTGTTTACAGACAGATTATTTCACTTATAATGCACTTCATCACAATTCCAGTGGGTCAGAAGTTTACATACACTAAGTTGACTGTGCCTTTAAACAGCTTGGAAAATTCCAGAAAATGATGTCATGGCTTTAGAAGCTTCTGATAGGCTAATTGGCATAATTTGAGTCAATTGGAGGTGTACCTGTGGATGTATTTCAAGGCCTACCTTCAAACTCAGTGCCTTTTAGCTTGACATCATGGGGAAATCAAAAGAAATCAGTCAAGACCTCAGAAACAAATTGTAGACCTCCACAAGTCTGGTTCATTCTTGGGAGCAATTTCCAAACGCCTGAAGGTACCACGTTCATCTGTACAAACAATAGTACGCAAGTATAAATACCATGGGACCACGCAGCCGTCATACCGCTCAGGAAGGAGATGCGTTCTGTCTCCTAGAGATGAAAGTACTTTGGTGCGAAAAGTGCAAATCATTTCCAGCAGAACAGAGCAGAGCAGAACAGGGCAGAAAAGAACAGAACAGGGCAGAACACAACAGAACAGAACAGGGCAGAACACAACAGAACAGAACAGAACAGGGCAGAACACAACAGAACAGAACAGGGCAGAACACAACAGAACAGAACAGAACAGGGCAGAACACAACAGAACAGAACAGGGCAGAACACAACAGAACGGAACAGGGCAGAACACAACAGAACAGGGCAGAACACAACAGAACAGAACAGGGCAGAACACAACAGAACAGAACAGGGCAGAACACAACAGAACAGAACAGAACAGGGCAGAACACAACAGAACAGAACAGAACAGGGCAGAACACAACAGAACAGGGCAGAACAGAACAGAACAGAACAGGGCAGAACACAACAGAACACAACAGAACAGGGCAGAACACAACAGAACAGAACAGGGCAGAACAGGGCAGAACAGAACAGAACAGGGCAGAACAGAACAGAACAGGGCAGAACAGAACAGAACAGGGCAGAACAGAACAGAACAGGGCAGAACAGAACAGGGCAGAACAGAACAGAACAGGGCAGAACACAACAGAACAGGGCAGAACAGAACAGAACAGGGCAGAACAGAACAGGGCAGAACAGAACAGAACAGGGCAGAACAGAACAGAACAGGGCAGAACACAACAGAACAGGGCAGAACACAACAGAACACGGCAGAACAGAACAGGGCAGAACAGAAAAGAGCTATCCCATCCCAGTCAATGCCATTTAGGATGTTAATCAGTCTCTGATGGTCACAGCTGCATGTGTGTGTGTGTGTGTGTGTGTGTGTGTGTGTGTTTGTTTCTGTGTGTGTGTTTCTGTGTGTGTGTCTGTGTGTGTGTGATGCAGTGAAGAGTGTTATTCAGGGACAGAGGATACATAAAGTAGTCCCCTAGAGTGACCTCGTAAAGACAACAAGGTCAAACAGAGAGAGAACATTAGAGCAGATTGTCTACCCACACACACACACACACACACACACACACACACACACACACACACACACACACACACACACACACACGTAAGTCTACTAAAGTAGGCTAAACAACCACATATCACCAGTATTGTAAGTATCACTACAACAGTTTTCAAAAAGCAGGCCACAATTCTCTAAGGACAGAGAGCCTCTTTCCACCAGTTTCTGTCTAAATAAAGCAAATATACAACAACAAAAAAAGGTAGAGAAGAAGACAAAGGAATCAGGATTTAAAATAATTTCATTATTTTCCATGATGGAGATCTTTAGTTCCATCTCTGAGGAGAACAGAGCAGAGCTCTCTATCTCTGTCTCTCTCTCTGCTCTCTCTCTGTCCCTCTCTCTGCTCTCTCTCTCTCTGTCTCCCTCTCTCTCTCTGTCTCCCTCTCTCTCCCTCTGTCTCTCTCTCTGTCTCTCTCTCTCTGCTCTCTCTCTGTCTCCCTCTCTGCTCTTTCTCTCTCTGCTCTCTCTCTCTCCCTCTGTCTCTCGCTGTCTCTCTCTCTGTCTCTCTCTGGCTGTCTCTCTCTGGCTGTCTCTCTCTCTCTCTCTCTCTGTCTCTCTGCTCTCTGTCTCCACTGAGAGTTCATTAACACCAGATCTAGTCCTCTGGGTCGTCTGTCACCCATTGTGACTCAGTAGATTATTAAACAACAACAAGAAGGGGGGGGGGGGAACTAATGAGAGAGCATTAACTCCATGTCCTTTTCAGATTTACATGAGTTCCTGAAACCGTTTTCTCCCCAATTTTGTGGTATCCAATTGTTTAGTAGCTACTATCTTGTCTCATCGCTACAACTCCCGTACGGGCTCGGGAGAGACGAAGGTTGAAAGTCATGATACACAACCCAACCAAGCTGCACTGCTTCTTAACACAGCACGCATCCAACTGACCTTGGTTAGCGCGCACTGCGCCCGGCCTGCCACAGGAGTCGCTGGTGCACAATGAGACAAGGATATCCCTACCGGCCAACCCCTCCCTAAGCTAGACCAATTGTGCATCGCACCACAGACCTCCCGGTCGCGGCCGGTTACAACAGAGCCTGGGAGTGAACCCAGAGTCTCTGGTGGCACAGCTGGCGCTGCAGTACCACGCCCTTAACTATTGCGCCACCCGGGAGGCCCTACAAAAATGCAATGTTTTGGCATAAATGCCTTCTGGAACATGTGGAACATGTGAACTTTCATGTTGCCTTAATAATAAATGTGTATGTCATCTGTAAATAAAATTGTTGAATTACGAGCCGAGTTGGTTTAGCCAAGAAAATATTCAGGAAACTAACTGCTGATTCATTCTGAAAATGAATCCGACAATGAGAAAATCCCTGATTTAGGAAAAGAAAAATCAAAAAAACATTTGAATTGACATTGTAGAGTCTTCTATTGACAGTAGTGGGAAGAAACGGTGTCGTTGTCACCAAAGAAGAAGAGTTTTGATTTCAGTGGAAGCAGAGAGATGATTGGATGATTGGTTGATTGATGGATGATTGCCAAATGCAGAGAGTCCAAAAAGAGAAGAAGGAAGATAACCGTTGTATAAAACACCTCCGGATTACATCTTCAAACTAAAGGGCAACCATGGCAACCATGACCGAGAGGGAGAAGCGTCCATCCATGTATACGGTAAGATAGCATATTATATGTTTTCTAATTTAGTAAGAAAGTCTTTTGCAAATTAAAGCGAAATGTAAAATAGATTGTGTCTGTAAAATGTATATAAACTCGTCCTCTTCTGACACCAACAGATCTTCTTGTGGAGTTTTCATTCCCCCTCTCTCTCTCCCTCTCTCTCTCTCCTCTCTCTCTCTCTCCCCCTCTCTCCCCCTCTCTCTCTCTCGCTCCACCCCTCTCTCTCTCTCTCCCTCTCCCCCCTCTCTCTAGAAGAGTTATAATGAAGCACTTCCACTGTTCAGCAAGAGAATGAGACGGTGATGAGCAGAACGGAGAAGAGGTTCACATGTATTTATCAGTAACTAAACAGCAACTTGTTGCTGTGAATATGTCAGTTCTAAACTGGAAAGTACTCATCAGTAAAATATTGTAAAAGTCACATTATTAGGGAACTTGTTCTTCTTGCAAAGCATGTAAACGTTTAAAACAAAAAATTATATTACTCTGACTAAACGCTTTCATAAACAGCTCAGAACTGTTGTCTTTTCTTTAACAGCTCAGAACTGTTGTCGTTCCTTTAACAGCTCAGAACTGTTGTCTTTCCTTTAACAGCTCAGAACTGTTGTCGTTCCTTTAACAGCTCAGAACTGTTGTCTTTCCTTTAACAGCTCAGAACTATTGTCATTCCTTTAACAGTTCAGAACTGTTGTCATTCCTTTAACCTCTTCAGTCGACCCTCTACTTTTTTGAACATTCTGTTAAAAATCGCGCAACATTTCAGCGCCCTGCTACTCATGCCAGGAATATAGTATATGCATTTGCTTAGTCTGTGTGGATAGAAAACACTCAGACGTTTAAAAAACTGGTTAAATCACTGCTGTGGCTTTACCAGAACAGCATTTACATCGAAAAGCACAGGAAAAACTGATCACTGAAAATGGGGAAAATATATCCATGCGCTACTTGAACCCATTGATAAACGTCAATTAATTGACTGAGGTTGCAGTACCTACAGCAGGGTGTCTAGAGTCTTGTCATTTCCCTTCGAGTTTTTTTCTTGGTCAAACACATACAGGACACCGTATCTAATCCGGTCTAGGACCGGATATTTTCGTTGAGTTTCTAGCCGGACATTTTTCCAGACGGACAGCTAATGATCTTTACATCGCCTCTGATGAATTTTATCGCTTATTAACGTTTACTAATACCTAAAGTTGCATTACAAACGTATTTGAAGTGTTTTGTGAAAGTTTATCGTCGACTTTTTGAATTTTAAAAATGACGTTACGAACGATGTTTTTTGTTTTCACACTTTATATCAGGCTTTATATGGAACGATTTAATCGAAATAAAGACCCAAATAGTGTTTATGGGACATCAGCCAACAAAGAAGATGGTGAAAGGTAATGAATGTTTTCTATTTTATTGTGCGGTTTGTGTAACGCCGAAATGCTAATTATTTTGTTTATGTCCCCTGTGGGTCTTTTGGGGTGTTGCATGCTATCAGATAACAGCTTCTCAGAACGAAAAGCATTTTAAAAATCTGACTTGTTGCCTGGATTCCACAGCTTTAGCATTCGATACCCTGCATGTGTATTTTAATGAACTTTTGAGTTTTAACTAATACTATTAGCATTTAGCGAAGCGCATTTGCATTTCCAGAGCTCTAGTTGGGACACAAGCGTCCCGGGTAGAAGCAACAGGTTAACAGCTCAGAACTTTTGTCATTCCTTTAACAGCTCAGAACTGTTGTCGTTCCTTTAACAGCTCAGAACTGTTGTCTTTCCTTTAACAGCTCAGAACTGTTGTCTTTCCTTTAACAGCTCAGAACTATTGTCATTCCTTTAACAGCTCAGAACTGTTGTCGTTCCTTTAACAGCTCAGAACTATTGTCATTCCTTTAACAGCTCAGAACTGTTGTCGTTCCTTTAACAGCTCAGAACTGTTGTCATTCCTTTAACAGCTCAGAACTGTTGTCTTTCCTTTAACAGCTCAGAACTGTTGTCTTTCCTGTAACAGCTCAGAACTGTTGTCTTTCCTTTAACAGCTCAGAACTGTTGTCGTTCCTTTAACAGCTCAGAACTGTTGTCGTTCCTTTAACAGCTCAGAACTGTTGTCGTTCCTTTAACAGCTCAGAACTGTTGTCTTTCCTTTAACAGCTCAGAACTGTTGTCGTTCCTTTAACAGCTCAGAACTGTTGTCTTTCCTTCAATTGTAACAGCTCAGAACTGTTGTCGTTCCTTTAACAGCTCAGAACTGTTGTCTTTCCTTTAACAGCTCAGAACTGTTGTCTTTCCTTCAATTGTAACAGCTCAGAACTGTTGTCGTTCCTTTAACAGCTCAGAACTGTTGTCTTTCCTTCAATTGTAACAGCTCAGAACTATTGTCATTCCTTTAACAGCTCAGAATTGTGTTCTTTCCTTTAACAGCTCAGAACTGTTGTCATTCCTTTAACAGCTCAGAACTGTTGTCGTTCCTTTAACAGCTCAGAACTGTTGTCATTCCTTTCTTTCTCTGCATCCACAATGACATCCTCAGAGTCCTGTGCACCACAGGAGAGCACATTGAAAAACAGAAATACACACAGCTTGTCGTCCCGTCCATAGTAGAATACAGAGCCACACTGTGAAGACACAATCATAGCCCCATCCAGCTAGCTCAAACCTCACAGTGTCCTTCAGGGCAGCCACCAAAATCAAAAGTAACAGTCAGTATCTGGTGTGGCCACCAGCTGCATTAATTACTGCAGTGCATCGCCTCCTCATGAACTGCACCAGATTTGCCAGTTCTTGCTGTGAGATGTTACCCAACTCTTCCACCAAGGCACCTGCAAGTTCCCAGACATTTCTGGGGGGAATGGCCCTAGGCCCCACCCTCCGATCCAACGGGTCCCAGACATGCTCAATGGGATTGGGATTGAGATCTGGGCTCTTCGCTGGCCATGGCAGAACAAGGACATTCCTGTCTTGCAGGAAATCACGCACAGAACGAGCAGTATGGCTGGTGGCATTGTCATGCTGGAGGGTCATGTCAGGATGAGCATGCAGGAAGTGTACCACATGAGGGAGGAGGAAGTCTTCCCTGTAATACACAGCGTTGAGATTGCCTGCAATGACAACAAGCTCAGTCCGATGATGCTGTGACACACCGCCCCAGACCATGACGGACCCTCCACCTCCAAATCGATCCCACTCCAGAGTACAGGCCTCGGTGTAACGCTAATTCCTTCAATGATAAACGCGAATCCGACCATCACCCCTGGTGAGACAAAACCGTGACTCGTCAGTGAAGAGCACTTTTTGCCAGTCCTGTCTGGTCCAGCGACGGTGGGTTTGTCCGTCCTGTCTCCCTGTAGCGCGGTCTTAGGCATCTCACAGTACGGACATTGCAATTTATTGCCCTGACCACATCTGCAGTCCTCATGCCTCGTTGCAGCATGCCCAAGGCACGTTCACCCAGCGACGGTGGGTTTGTCCGTCCTGTCTCCCTGTAGCGCTGTCTTAGGCATCTCACAGTACGGACATTGCAATTTATTGCCCTGACCACATCTGCAGTCCTCATGCCTTCTAAGCCTCAGTGTTGTTATCCATTAGTTTACTCCAATTAAGGGAGGGGTGGGTTATGGGAAAATAATAAAGGAAATCTTTTTTAATTGTTTTTATTCTTCCCAATTTCATGATATCAAATTGGAGTTACAGTGTTATCTCATCGCTGCAACTCCCGTACGGACTCGGAAGAGGCGAAGGTCGAGAGCCGTGTGTCCTCCGAAACACAACCCAGCCAAACCCACCTCCAACCCAGACGACGCCGGGCCAAACCCGTCCCCAACCCAGACGACGCTGGGCCAAACCCTCCCCCAACCCAGACGACGCCGGGCCAAACCCTCCCCCAACCCAGACGACGCCGGGCCAAACCCTCCCCCAACCCAGACGACGCCGGGCCAAACCCTCCCCCAACCCAGACGACGCCGGGCCAAACCCTCCCCCAACCCAGACGACGCCGGGCCAAACCCTCCCCCAACCCAGACGACGCCGGGCCAAACCCTCCCCCAACCCAGACGATGCCGGGCCAAACCCTCCCCCAACCCAGACAACGCCGGGCCAAACCCTCCTCCAACCCAGACAACGCTGGGCCAAACCCTCCCCCAACCCAGACAACGCTGGGCCAAACCCACCTCCAACCCAGACGACGCTGGGCCAAACCCTCCCCTAACCTGGACGACGCTGGGCCAAACCCACCTCCAACCCAGACAGCTGGGCCAAACCCTCCCTAACCTGGACGCGCTGGGCCAAACCCACCCCCAACCCAGACAACGCTGGGCCAAACCCTCCCCAACCCAGACAACGCTGGGCCAAACCCTCCCCCAACCCAGACAACGCCGGGCCAAACCCTCCCCCAACCCAGACAACGCTGGGCCAATTGTGCACCGCCCCATGTGTCTTCCAGTCCCGACCGGCTGCAATAGAACCTGGACTCAAACCAGGATCTCTAGCGGCACAGCTAGCACTGCGACGTGGAAGGCAGAATTAAAAAAAATTTTTGTAATACAATATATATATATATATAGTACCAGTCAAAGGTTTGGACACCCCTACTCATTCAAAGGTTTTTTCTTTATCACATGATTCCATATGTGTTAATTCATAGTTTTGATGTCTATTGTACAATGTAGAAAATAGTACAAATAAAGAAAAACCCTGGAATGAGTAGGGGTGTCCAAACTATTGACTTATACTGTACATCTCTACCTTCTGCTCCTCTCTCTCCCTGGCGATGTGACATTTCTCCAGTCCTACTGCTCTGAGGAAGTCCCTGAAGTATCCGAACACTGTGACGATGCCGAACCCCAGGTATGTCATCACAGCTACGTACATGGGAGGATTCTCAAAGGATTCTGGTCTCTGAAACCTCTGGCGACTGGAGGGGGGCCCAGCGCTGTGTGTTGTGCTGTTTTTCTAGAGGAAGAAGAGCAACAACAGTCAGGGTAACTACACACAAACAACAACAACAACAGTCAGGGTAACTACACACAAACAACAACAACAACAACAACAGTCAGGGTAACTACACACAAACAACAACAACAACAACAACAGTCAGGGTAACTACACACAAACAACAACAACAACAACAGTCAGGGTAACTACACACAAACAACAACAACAACAACAACAGTCAGGGTAACTACACACAAACAACAACAACAACAACAACAACAGTCAGGGTAACTACACACAAACAACAACAACAACAACAACAGTCAGGGTAACTACACAGTCAGGGTAACTACACACAAACAACAACAACAACAACAACAGTCAGGGTAACTACACACAAACAACAACAACAACAACAACAACAGTCAGGGTAACTACACACAAACAACAACAACAACAACAACAGTCAGGGTAACTACACACAAACAACAACAACAACAACAACAACAGTCAGGGTAACTACACACAAACAACAACAACAACAACAACAACAGTCAGGGTAACTACACACAAACAACAACAACAGCAGTCATGGTAACTACACACAAACAACAACAACAACAGTCAGGGTAACTACACACAAACAACAACAACAACAACAACAGTCAGGGTAACTACACACAAACAACAACAACAGCAGTCATGGTAACTACACACAAACAACAACAACAACAGTCAGGGTAACTACACACAAACAACAACAACAACAACAACAGTCAGGGTAACTACACACAAACAACAACAACAACACCAACAGTCAGGGTAACTACACACAAACAACAACAACAACAGTCAGGGTAACTACACACAAACAACAACAACAACAGTCAGGGGAACTACACAAAAACAACAGGCATGGTAACTACACAAAAACAACAGGCATGATAACTACACACAAACAGTCATGGTAACAACAACAGTCACGGTAACTACACACAAACAACAACAACAACAAGTCCTTCACTTTTTCCACATTTTGTTACGTTACAGCCTTATTCTAAAATGCATTAAATAATTGTTTCCCTCATCAATCTACACAAAATAGCCCATAATGACAAAGCAAAAACAGTTTGTTACATTTTTTGCAAATGTATAAAAAAAAAAAAACTGATTTGCTTTATTTACATCAGTATTTCTGAACAAAGCAAAAAACTGGTTTTTAGACGTTTTATTTACCTTTATTTACATCATTATTCTGACCCTTTGCTATGAGACTCAATATTGAGATCAGGTGAGTCCTGTTTCCATTGATCATCCTTAAGATGTTTCTCCAGCTTGATTGGAGTCCACCTGTGGTACATCCAATTGATTGGACATGATTTGGAAAGGCACACACCTGTCTATATAAGGTCCCACGGTTGACAGAGCATGTCAGAGCAAAAACCAAGCCATGCAGTTGAAGGAATTGTCCAAAGAGCTCTGAGACAGGATTGTGTCGAGGCACAGATCTGGGGAAGGGTACCAAAAAATGTCTGCATCATTAAAGGTCCCCAAGAACACAGTGGCCTCCATCATTCTTAAAATGGAAGAAGTTTGGAACCACCAACACTCTTCCTAGAGCTGGACGCCCGGCCAAACTGAGCAATCAGGGGAGAAGGGCCTTGGTCAGGGAAGTGACCAAGAACCCGATGGTCACTCTGACAGAGATCTAGAGTTCCTCTGTGGAGATGGGAGAATCTTCCAGAAGGGCAACCATCTCTGCAGCACTCCACCAATCAGGCCTTTATGGTAGAGTTGCCAGATGGAACCCACTCCTCAGTAAAAAGGAATACGACAGCCCTCTTGGAGTTTGACAAAAGTTACCTAAAGGACTCTCAGACCATGAGAAACAAGATTCTCTGGTCTGATGAAACCAAGATTGAACTCTTTGGCCTGAATGCCAAGCCTCACATCTGGAAGAAACCAGGCAACGCGCATCACTTGGCCAATACCATCCCTACGGTGAGGCACGGTGGTGGCAGCATCATGCTGTGGGGATGTTTTTCAGCGGCAGGGACTAGGAGACTAGTCAGGATCGATGGAAAGATGAACGGACCAAAGTACAGAGAGATCCTTGATGAAAACCTGCTCCAGAGCACTCAGGACCTCAGACTAGGGTGAAGATTCACCTTCTAACAGGACAATGACCCTAAGCACACAGCCAAGATAACGCAGGAGTGGCTTCGGGACAAGTCTCTGAATGTCTTTTAGTGGCCCCGCCAGAGCCCAGACTTGATCCCGATCGAACATCTCTGGAGAGACCTGTGCAGCGACGCTCCCCATCCAACCTGACAGAGCTTGAGAGGATCTGCACAGAAGAATGTAAGAAACTCCCCAAATACAGGTGTGCCAAGCTTGTAGCGTCATACCCAAGAAGACTCAAGGCTGTAATCGCTGTCAAGCTTGTAGCGTCATACCCAAGAAGACTCAAGGCTGTAATCGCTGCCAAGCTTGTAGCGTCATACCCAAGAAGACTCAAGGCTGTAATCGCTGCCAAGCTTGTAGCGTCATACCCAAGAAGACTCAAGGCTGTAATCTCTGCCAAGCTTGTAGCGTCATACCCAAGAAGACTCAAGGCTGTAATCGCTGCCAAGCTTGTAGCGTCATACCCAAGAAGACTCAAGGCTGTAATCGCTGCCAAAGGTGCTTCAACAAAGTACTGAGTAAAGGGTCTGAATACTTATGTAAATGTGATAGTTCTGTTTTATAAATTAATACTAAATTAGCATGATGTAACTGGGAACCTGTTTTTGCTGTCATTATGGGGTATTGTGTGTAGATGGATAAAAAAATATGTATATATACATTTTAGTTATAAAGGTTGTAACGTAACAAAATGTTGAATAAGTCAAGGGGTCTGAATACTTTCCGAATGCGCTGTATGTCAGTGTTCAGTGTGGAGTTGTTCATCAATTTAAATTAAATTCCAAAGAACAGGCAGAATAAACCAAATTGAACATCCAAAAGAAAACAGATTTTGGTTTGTTAACCACGGGTTTAAAAACAGGTCTTTCAACTCGCCAGATTGAGTTTCAAATGTTCTCTCATGGAGAACAACTGTTCCAGGTATGGGCATCACTTCACCATGGCAACCTTAAAATTAAAAAAAATAATATTTGGAAATATATACTGTTATTTTATTCTGTTATATTACATAATTTTATTTATTGTGTGCAATGTGTGCAAAGCTGTCATCAAGGCAAAGCTACTTTGAAGAATATAAAAAATAAATAAAAAAGAATATAAAATCTATTTTGATTAACACTTTTTTTGGTTACTACATGATTCCATATGTGTTATTTAATAGTGTTGATGTCTCAACTATTATTCTACAATGTAGAAAATAGTAAAAAAAATAAAGAAAAACCCTGAATGAGTAGGTGTTCTAAACCTTTTGACCGGTAGTGTAGGTGTGTCTTGACTGTGATAAGGGCTCAATAAATAAGAGCATATTGTCTGCTAAATGAACCAAACAAGGCTATGTCATTGCACAGCCATAGGCTTCTACATCAAAGCACCACTGCTGAGGTTACTGCTTTTTAAAATATTGTCTTCCACGATATAATATAACCAGTTGATTTTAGAGTTTCAATAAATTAATATTAAATGGCACTTGCTTTTTAATTGCTATATATATATATATATATATGTATATATATGTGAGGCAATTTAGAAAGTGTGGATTTATCTGTAATGGTTATGCTAATTTGGCATTGTTGCGATCTTTTGGCACATGCGCACATATAATTTTTTTTCCACTTGCGCTTTTGTTTTCCAAAAATAAAATGAACTAATGGTTACTCAAGTAACCATTAGTATTAGTTAGTAACCATTAGTACATGACCTGTCAAAACAATCCCTATTTCAGACTGTAGTGACTCTGACATGGCTGCTCTAGTTGTAAAAGGGTGTGTGGGCTCACTACAGTAGACTGGTAGGTGGCACTCAGGAGATGTGTTTAGAGCAAACTAAGGAAACAATACCTGTCACGGAAGACTCACAGTTACTTTCAAAATGTTCAAAATCATAGTGTAAGAACACGTTTAAAGCCTGAAAGAGGATGATACAACTTTCAAAACGAGTCATCTTTTATTGTCCGGCCACAACAGTCAACTAGTGTGCCGTTTAGTTTGCTAACACTTTCACTCATTTGTTTCTGAACAATTAATAACACGCTCGCTAGTTAACTACCACATGGTATTGTCAAACTGTCCACACAACAGTAACTAGTTAGGTAGGAAAACTACAAGATATGCCAAATAACACCCCCCTCAAAGAATTGAGGGCAAATAAATCAGATTTGACCGTTCAGACACAAGATGCATGACCAGGAATCAGATTTGTAGATTTCAAAACCACCTATAAAATATGTTTTAAAATGTGTCGTGAAATGTCCGATTCCACGTGCTTCTTGGCTCGTCCGGGACGGGATAAAGATGAGTAGATGCGAGGTGGGCCATAATGTAACGAGGTAGTTATACCCGGCTGCATCAACAAGTGCGATCCTGAGATACGAGGCAGCGCTACGCTTCATGTAGTCACAGTGACAGACACTAACTCCGCAACAGAGCCTCTACACTTGTATTACGCCGTTCATATTATTGTTTTTTTTTTTGTTGTTGTTGTTGTTTTTCTCGCTATTATTATTTTTTTTTTACAGAGAATAAAAGTTAGGCTGCTCAACATGTCGCACATAGCATTGGAAAACGCCCCATGACATCTACTCGCCAGTAATTCTACTTACCTGCGCCTTATTGTGGTATCCATTTTTCTTACAATTGGCGTTTTTGAAGTTATTCCCGTTCAGTTGTATCTTGATGTTTCCGTTGGGCACAGGGGCTGTAGTTCGAGCCATATCTAGTCAGGAGACGATATGGTGTACACTGAGTGAATAAGTAGGAAGTGTTTTTTCACCCCCCAGCAGCGGTGAATGAATGGCAGCCCAGGTATGAAACCGGTTTACCTTACTTGGGTCATACGACAAAAGGTGATTTATAATCAGCACTACGGGTAGCTCTGGTCCGTGACGTTACGTGTGGGTTGATAGCACTGCGTCAACAAACCCGACGTAACGCCCCGGACCAGAGTTATGTGACTCCTACAGGTCGCGTTGGAAACCTAACCCACGCGCAAGCCTCTTATTATTGTGTACACAAAACTAGCATCTCATCTCCACGCTGTGAAATAGATCTTGAGGAAGCAGCGGGTGAAACAAATGATTCGACTTCTGAATCTGAAATCCGATTGGAAGAAAAATGTACATTCCGTTTTCCTAAACTGGTGATAGGCTGTCATCCGTAGAAATATAATGTCGTTTGTAAATATGTGTCGTCACCAGACCTAAGGCCGGCTCACAGAATTCAACAGTAGTTTGGATTTAAAGTGAAGCACGAGGTCAACTGTACCTGTTATCATTACTCTGGTTTCAGGGTGCTACCTTTCACTTCTCTATTATAGTGTAAAATAAAAAGTGTACATCCGAAATAGCACCCTGTTCCCTATATAGTGCACAACTTTTAAACCGAGCTCTATGGTCCCCGGTCAAAAGTAGTGCACTATATAGGGAATAGGGTGGCATTTGGGACTTTACCATAGGGTGTGATAGTGTGTGTTAGGTTACTCATTTACACAAATACAGGAAGCAATGAAAACAATACTACTTGTAGCTTCAAACCAAGTGAGAAAGGAGACATGATAGTTTGAAATGACAGACAATGTTCCTGTGCTGTTTTATTACATCCAAGTTACTGTTTAAAGCATATAAGCCCGTAGGCTAAGGATTTAACACGACACAGCAGTAGACCACCGGTACTTTGAAAGGAGTACAGAAACTATCTTGCACAATGTCTAGGGCTGTATGCTAGAGCCACCGAGAGCACTGTTCAAGGTGTGGTCTGTAGTAATATTGAACTGGTTTTTGACCTGGCTAGGTGACTATCTCTGCACTGGGCTTTTCTATTACATTATGCTCTGGTGTAGTAAATCAGTATCTGTCTGCTTCTCAGAAAACTAAACCGCATACTCTCCTTGAGGCAATACTGCAGAGAGAGAGAGAGAGAGAGAGAGAGAGAAAGAGAGCGCACAGGAGAGAGAGAGAGAGATAACTGTCTCTGTCAAATTGCCTTGAGTTGTTCTTAGTCTACTGAAATACCTCCCCTCCACCCTGGTGTCTATTCCTATACTGTCCCAGAATGGTCTCCCCTCTACCCTGGTCTCTATTCCTATACTGTCCCAGAATGGCCTTCCCTCCACCCTGGTCTCTCTTCCTATACTGTCCCAGAATGGTCTTCCCTCCAGCCTGGTCTCTATTCCTATAGTGTCCCAGAATGGCCTCCCCTCCACCCTGGTCTCTATTCCTATACTGTCCCAGAATGGTCTTCCCTCCACCCTGGTCTCTATTCCTATACTGTCCCAGAATGGTCTCCCCTTTACCCTGGTCTCTATTCCTATACTGTCCCAGAATGGTCTCCCCTCCACCCTGGTCTCTATTCCTATACTGTCCCAGAATGGCCTCCCCTCCACCCTGGTCTCTATTCCTATACTGTCCCAGAATGGCCTCCCCTCCACCCTGGTCTCTATTCCTATACTGTCCCAGAATGGCCTTCCCTCCACCCTGGTCTCTATTCCTATACTGTCCCAGAATGGTCTTCCCTCCACCCTGGTCTCTATTCCTACACTGTCCCAGAATGGTCTCCCCTCTACCCTGGTCTCTATTCCTATACTGTCCCAGAATGGTCTCCCCTCCACCCTGGTCTCTATTCCTATACTGTCCCAGAATGGTCTCCCCTCCACCCTGGTCTCTATTCCTATACTGTCCCAGAATGGCCTCCCCTCCACCCTGGTCTCTATTCCTATACTGTCCCAGAATGGTCTCCTCTCCACCCTGGTCTCTATTCCTATACTGTCCCAGAATGGTCTTCCCTCCCATGTGTTTCTCTCTCTCTTTCTCTGTGTGTGTGTGTATAACTAAGATGTTACAGAGGATTATTATACATAAAACTTGCAGCGTTTAACCCTGCACTGTGTGTGTGTGTGTGTGTGTGTGTGTGTGTGTGTGTGTGTGTGTGTGTGTGTGGTTTCAGCTTTCAGTCTGATCAATGAGATCTTAATGGGATTCTCTGGAACTTAATGGGAATCTCTGGAACTTAATGGGATTCTCTGGAACTTAATGGGATTCTCTGGAACTGAATGGGATTCTCTGGAACTTAATGGGATTCTCTGGAACTTAATGGAATTCTCTGGAACTTAATGGGATTCTCTGGAACTTAATGGGTTTCTCTGGAACTTAATGGGATTCTCTAGATCTTAATGGGATTCTCTGGAACGTAATGGGATTCTCTGGAACGTAATGGGATTCTCTGGAACGCAATGGGATTCTCTGGAACGTAATGGGATTCTCTGGAACGTAATGGGATTCTCTGGAACTTAATGGGATTCTCTGGAACTTAATGGGATTCTCTGGAACTTAATGGGATTCTCTGGAACTTAATGGGATTCTCTGGAACTTAATGGGATTCTCTGGAACTTAATGGAATTCTCTGGAACTTAATGGGATTCTCTGGAACTTAATGGGTTTCTCTGGAACTTAATGGGATTCTCTAGATCTTAATGGGATTCTCTGGAACGTAATGGGATTCTCTGGAACGTAATGGGATTCTCTGGAACTTAATGGGATTCTCTGGAACTTAATGGGATTCTCTGGAACGTAATGGGATTCTCTGGAACTTAATGGGATTCTCTGGAACTTAATGGGATTCTCTGGAACTTAATGGGATTCTCTGGAACGTAATGGGATTCTCTGGAACGTAATGGGATTCTCTGGAACGTAATGGGATTCTCTGGAACTTAATGGGATTCTCTGGAACGTAATGGGATTCTCTGGAACTTAATGGGATTCTCTGGAACGTAATGGGATTCTCTGGAACTTAATGGGATTCTCTGGAACGTAATGGGATTCTCTGGAACGTAATGGGATTCTCTGGAACGTAATGGGATTCTCTGGAACTTAATGGGATTCTCTGGAACTTAATGGGATTCTCTGGAACTTAATGGGATTTTTTTCTGGAACTTAATGGGATTTTTTTCTGGAACTTAATGGGATTCTCTGGAACTAAATGGGATTCTCTGGAACTTAATGGGATTCTCTGGAACTTAATGGGATTCTCTGGAACTTTATGGGATTCTCTGGAACTAAATGGGATTCTCTGGAATTTAATGGGATTCTCTGGTACTTAATGGGATTCTCTGGAACTTAATGGGATTCTCTGGAATCCCTATCTTGTCACAGCACAACTGATTGTCTCAAACGCATTAAGAAGGAATGATATTCCACAAATGAACTTTTAACAAAGCACACCTGTTAATTGAAATGCATTCCAGGTGACTACCTCATGATGCTGGTTGAGAAGATGCCAAGAGTGTGCAAAGCTGTCATCAAAGCACAGGGTGTTGAAGAATCTCACATTTTGAATGTCTTCACTATTTTTCTACAATGTAGAAAATAGAAACGATAAAGAAAATCCCTTGAATTTTGAAAATGTATTAAAAATGAAAATGTCACATTTACAGAAGTATTCCAACCCTTTACTCAGTAGTTTGTTGAAGCACCTTTGGCAGTGATTACAGCCTTGAGTCTTCTTGGGTATGACTCTATAAGCTTGGCACACCTGTATTTGGGGAGTTTCTCCCATTATTCTCTGCAGATCCTCTCAAGCTCTGTCAGGTTGGAAAGGGAGTGTCGCTGCACAGCTATTTTCAGGTCTCTCCAGAGATGTTCGATCGGGTTCAAGTCCAGGCTCTGACTGGGCCACTCAAGGACATTGAAACTTGTCCTGAAGCCACTCCTGCATTGTCTTGACTGTGTGCTTAGAGTCGTTCTCCTGTTAGAAGGCGAACCTTCGCCCCAGTCTGAGGTCCTGAATGCTCTGAAGCAGGTTTTCATCAAGGATCTCTCTGTACTTTGCTCCGTTCATCTTTCCCTCAACCTGACTAGTGTCCCAGTCCCTGCCACTGAAACACATCCCCATAGAATGATGCCACCACCATGCTTCACCGTAGGGATGGAACCAGGTTTCTTCCAGACGTGATGCTTCGCATGCAGGCCAAAGAGTTCAATCTCCATTTAATCAGAATAGAGAGTCTTGTTCTCGTGGTCTGAGATTCTTTAGGTGCCTTTTGGCAAACTCTGCACGGTATGTCATGTGCCTTTTTACCGAGGAGTGGCTTCCGTCTTGCCACTCTACCTTATTAACTTCTTCGATATAGGGGGCGCTCTTTTAATTTTTGGATAAAAAAACTTTCCCGTTTTAAAACACGATATTTTGTCACGAAAAGATGCTCGACTATGCATATAATTGACAGCTTTTGAAAGAAAACACTCTGACGTTTCCAAAACTGCAAATATATTGTCTGTGAGTGCTACAGAACTGATACTACAGGCGAAACCAAGATGAAATTTCATACAGGAAGTGCCCCAGATTTTGAATGCGCTGTGTTCTAATGTCTCCTTATATGGCTGTGAATGCGCCAGGAATGAGCCTACACTTTCTGTCGTTTCCCCAAGGTATCTGCAGCATTGTGACGTATTTGTAGGCATATCATTGGAAGATTGACCATAAGAGACTACATTTACCAGGTACCCGCTTGGTGTCCTCCGTCGAAATTATTGCGTAATCTCCAGCTGCGTGCATTTTTCCATTTGCTTCCGAGGAGAAACCAAACTGCCACGAATGATTTATCATCGAATAGATATGTGAAAAACACCTTGAGGATTGATTCTAAACAACGTTTGCCATGTTTCTGTCGATATTATGGAGTTAATTTGGAAAAAAGTTTGGCGTTGTAATGACTGACTTTTCGTTTTTTTTCTTAGCCAAACGTGATGAACAAAACGGAGCGATTTCTCCAACACAAATAATCTTTTGGGAAAAACTGAACATTTGCTATCTAACTGAGAGTCTCCTCATTGAAAACATCCGAAGTTCTTCAAAGGTAAATGATTTTATTTGAATGCTTTTCTTGTTTTTGTGAAAATGTTGCCTGCTGAATGCTAGGCTTAATGCTATGCTAGCTATCAATACTCTTACACAAATGCTTGTGTAGCTATGGTTGAAAAGCATATTTTGAAAATCTGAGATGACAGTGTTGTTAACAAAAGGCTAAGCTTGTGAGCCAATATATTTATTTCATTTCATTTGCGATTTTCATGAATAGTTAACGTTGCGTTATGGTAATGAGCTTGAGGCTATGATTACGCTCCCGGATACGGGATTGCTTGACGCAAGAAGTTAAAGGCCTGATTGGTGGTGTACTGCAGAGATGGTTGTCCTTCTGCAAGGTTCTCCCATCTCCACAGAGGAACACCAGAGCTCTGTCAGAGTGACCATCGGGTTCTTGGTCACCTCCCTGACAAAGGCCCTTCTCCCCCGATTGCTCAGTCTCTCCTAGATAAATATATAAACTGCTCTATCATGCTTTGGGGCTGTTTTTCTGCAAAGGGACCAGGACGACTGATCCGTGTAAAGGAAAGAATGAATGGGGCCATGTATCGTGAGATTTTGAGTGAAAACCTCCTTCCACCAGCAAGGGAATTGAAGATGAAATGTGGCTGGGTCTTTCAGCATGACAATGATCCCAAACACACCGCCCAGACAACGAAGAAGCATTTCAAGGTCCTGGAGTGGCCTAGCCAGTCTCCAGTGGTCTAGCCAGTCTCCAGATCTCCAGATCTCAACCTCATAGAAAATCTTTGGAGGGAGTTGAAAGTCTGTGTTGCCCAGCAACAGCCCCAAAACATCACTGCTCTAGAGGAGATCTGCATGGAGGAATGGGCCAAAATACCAGCAACAGTGTGTGAAAACCTTGTGAAGACTTACAGAAAACGTTTGACCTCTGTCATTGCCAACAAAGGGTATATAACAAAGTATTGAGATAAACTTTTGTTATTGACCAAATACGTATTTTCCACCATAATTTGCAAATAAATTCATTTAAAATCCTACAATGTGATTTTCTGGATTTTTTTTCTCATTTTGTCTGTCATAGTTGAAGTGTACCTATGATGAAAATTACAGGCCTCTCTCATCTTTTTAAGTGGGAGAACTTGCACAATTGGTGGCTGACTACATACTTTTTTGCCCCACTGTATACACTGCTCCATCTATCCTTCTTGATGAATATATGTATGCTTATTCACTCATACTGTATTTCCCTCTACCTCCCTCCGTTCTACATTCACTCATACTGTATTTCCCTCTACCTCCCTCCGTTCTACATTCACTCATACTGTATTTCCCTCTACCTCCCTCCGTTCTACATTCACTCATACTGTATTTCCCTCTACCTCCCTCCGTTCTACATTCACTCATACTGTATTTCCCTCTACCTCCCTCCGTTCTACATTCACTCATACTGTATTTCCCTCTACCTCCCTCCGTTCTACAAATAAGAGATAGTGCTTGTCTCTTTGATTTGTCTCTAGAGTTTTTTTAAATCTTCATTTAAATTGCAAAGCTCAGAGTGTGTTTGATGGCTATGTGCATGTGTGTGGGGTGTGTGTGTGTGTGTGTGTGTGTGTGTGTGTGTGTGTGTGTGTGTGTGTGTGTGTGTGTGTGTGTGTGTGTTGTATGTGTGTGTATGTGCATGTGCATGCCCTCACATCAATTCTCCTGTCTTCACTTCACACTGATGAAGGTTTGTGTCTAATAACCCAGTACCTTTCACATGGCACGAGAGAGGGGGGATGGAGGGTGAGAGGGAAGAAGAGAGAGAGAGGGTGGAGGGTGAGAGGGAAGAAGAGAGAGGGGGGATGGAGGGTGAGGGGGAAGAAGAGAGAGAGGGGGATGGAGGGTGAGGGGGAAGAAGAGAGAGAGGGGTGGAGGGTGAGAGGGAAGAAGAGAGAGGGGGATGGAGGGTGAGGGGAAGAAGAGAGAGAGGGGTGGAGGGTGAGAGGGAAGAAGAGAGAGGGGGTGGAGGGTGAGGGGGAAGAAGAGAGAGAAGGGGATGGAGGGGTGAGGGGGAAGAAGAGAGAGGGGGATGGAGGGTGAGAGGGAAGAAGAGAGAGAGGGGGTGGATGGTGAGAGGGGGATGGAGGGTGAGAGGGAAGAAGAGAGAAAGGGGGTGGATGGTGAGGGAGGGGGGAGGGTGAGAGGGGAAGAAGAGAGAGGGGTGGAGGGTGAGAGGGGGATGGAGGGTGAGAGGAAGAAGAGAGAGAGGGGTGGATGGTGAGGGAGTGGGTGGAGGGTGAGAGGGGAAGAAGAGAGAGAGGGGTGGAGGTTGAGAGGGGGGATGGAGGGTGAGAGGGAAGAAGAGAGAGAAGGGGTGGAGGGTGAGAGGGAAGAAAGAGAGAGAGGGGTGGAGGGTGAGAGGAAAGGGGGATGGAGCTGGTGAGAGGGAAGAAGGAAAGAGAGAGAGGGGTGGATGGTGAGAGGGAAGAAGAGAGAGAGGGGGTGGAGGGTGAGAGGGGGATGGAGGGGTGAGAGGGTGACAGAGAGAAGGAAAGGCTGACAGACAGAAGGAAAGGCTGACAGAAAGAAGGAAAGGCTGACAGAAGGACTGGCTGATAGAAGGAAAGGCTGACAGAGAGAAGGAAAGGCTGACAGACAGAAGGAAAGGCAGACAGAAGGAAAGGCTGACAGAAGGAAAGGCTGACAGACAGAAGGAAAGGCTGACAGAGGAGAGGAAAGGCTGACAGAGAGAAGGAAAGGCTGACAGAGAGAAGGAAAGGCTGACAGACAGAAGGGAAGGCTGACAGAGAGAAGGAAAGGCTGACAGAGAGAAGGAAAGGCTGACAGAGGAGAGGAAAGGCTGACAGAAGGAAAGGCTGACAGAAAGAAGGAAAGGCTGACAGAAGGAAAGGATGACAGAAGGAAAGGCTGACAGAAGGAAAGGATGACAGAAGGAAAGGCTGACAGAAGGAAAGGATGACAGAAGGAAAGGCTGACAGACAGAAGGAAAGGCTGTGACAGATGCTATTGTGATGCAAGTGATAAGGGACGTATGAAAAGAAGTATGAAGAGAGGAGGATAGCAAAGGTGACTGAGAGAGATAAGAGAGAGATGGGAGGGATAGACACACAGAAAGACAGGCTGAAAGATTTACATCTTAGCGGCTTAGCTTGTTACCTCACCCACAGACAGACAGGCTGAAAGATTTACAGCTTAGCGGCTTAGCTTCTTACCTCACCCACAGACAGACAGGCTGAAAGATTTACATCTTAGCGGCTTAGCTTCTTACCTCACCCACAGACAGACAGACAGGCTGAAAGATTTACATCTTAGCGGCTTACCTTCTTACCTCACCCACAGACAGACAGGCTGAAAGATTTACATCTTAGCGGCTTAGCTTCTTACCTCACCCACAGACAGACAGGCTGAAAGATTTACATCTTAGCGGCTTAGCTTCTTACCTCACCCACAGACAGACAGACAGGCTGAAAGATTTACATCTTAGCGGCTTAGCTTCTTACCTCACCCACAGACAGACAGGCTGAATGATTTACATCTTAGCGGCTTAGCTTCTTACCTCACCCACAGACAGACAGGCTGAAAGATTTACATCTTAGCGGCTTAGCTTCTTACCTCACCCACAGACAGACAGGCTGATAGATTTACATCTTAGCGGCTTAGCTTCTTACCTCACCTACAGAATCTCTGAATGGAGGTAGTCACAGTCTGAACACTAAACACTAATTGCTTAAATGTTCACTTTTCAAACAGACCTCTGATTAAAAGGCCACAGGTACATACTGTTCTAGTACTACACTCTAGAAACATTACAGACTCATTGACTCATTGATGTGGACAGTGAACTTTTCATGTCAGGTGTTCAGGACATTAAAGAGATGGGACAGTGTTGTATGGTCCAACAGTAGCACGACGGTGGAGGACCCCATTGTGGCTCACAGCTACTCATATGGTGACATTTTGATTTGATTTGATTTGATCCCCCCCACGCCATTACAGTATTTACTGTCATTTCAGAGAATCATGAAGTTGGACACAAGTCCCGTTCTCCCAGGAACTCATATTCAGAGATGAGGCTGGATGCAATTTAGGCGAAGACGAGGAGGAGAGGAAGGAACATCATTGGTCAACGTGCCGTCATTGAGGTACCTGGCCAGCGTGGGGGGAAATGTCACCATATGAGTAACTGTGAGCCACAATGGGGTCCTCCACCGTCCTGCTACTGGGGATAGAGACACCAGGTGAACCTAAGCAGAGAGACACCAGGTGAACCTGAGCAGAGAGACACCAGGTGACCCTGAGCAGAGAGACACCAGGTGACCCTGAGCAGAGATACACCAGGTGACCCTGAGCAGAGAGACACCAGGTGACCCTGAGCAGAGAGACACCAGGTGATCCTGAGAAGAGAGACACCAGGTGACCCTGAGCAGAGAGACACCAGGTGAACCTGAGCAGAGAGACACCAGGTGAACCTGAGCAGAGAGACACCAGGTGACCCTGAGCAGAGAGACACCAGGTGACCCTGAGGAGCAAATGTATGTTGTAATTTAGGACAACATGTGTTTCCATCTGGCTGCTCAGGTCCGCGACTGGTTCCATCACCATCCCAGGGTTTTACAATTCTCAACTCCCCAATTCTCAACTCCCCCGAGGAGTTGTTTTCAGCATGGCTGTGGAAGGTGTTTGATCGCTAACCCCAATAAACGTATGACCCTTCTCCAGGCCATGAACGAGGCCTGTGGTGACATTCCAGCAGAGTCCTGTCAGGGGGAGGATGCGTCATGTCAGGAGATATTTGCCCCGCTGTCTGACCAAGGAGAATATCACCTGTTATGTTGATGAAAATCTGTGGCCGGACCAAAACAACAGACATGACTGGTTTTGTTTTCACAAAATGGAGTATTTATTTCTTCAATTATGATTTAGATTTGACTTTCTTCTTTTTTTAATCTATTCTGTAAAATTGATCTAACATGCAGTATAAATAGGACAAATTTTCTTCCTTTGCATATCAAAATATATGTACTGTCTGTTTACATTGTTACTGTAGGTTTACATTGTTACTGTAGGTTTACATTGTTACTGTCTGTTACTGTAGGTTTACATTGTTACTGTAGGTTTACATTGTTACTGTCTGTTATTGTAGGTTTACATTGTTACTGTAGGTTTACATTGTTACTGTAGGTTTACATTGTTACTGTCTGTTACTGTAGGTTTACATTGTTACTGTCTGTTACTGTATGTTTACATTGTTACTGTAGGTTTACATTGTTACTGTAGGTTTACATTGTTACTGTATGTTTACATTGTTACTGTCTGTTACTGTAGGTTTACATTGTTACTGTAGGTTTACATTGTTACTGTAGGTTTACATTGTTACTGTCTGTTACTGTAGGTTTACATTGTTACTGTCTGTTACTGTAGGTTTACATTGTTACTGTAGGTTTACATTGTTACTGTCTGTTATTGTAGGTTTACATTGTTACTGTAGGTTTACATTGTTACTGTAGGTTTACATTGTTACTGTCTGTTACTGTAGGTTTACATTGTTACTGTAGGTTTACATTGTTACTGTCTGTTACTGTATGTTTACATTGTTACTGTAGGTTTACATTGTTACTGTAGGTTTACATTGTTACTGTATGTTTACATTGTTACTGTCTGTTACTGTAGGTTTACATTGTTACTGTAGGTTTACATTGTTACTGTCTGTTACTGTATGTTTACATTGTTACTGTCTGTTACTGTAGGTTTACATTGTTACTGTCTGTTACTGTAGGTTTACATTGTTACTGTCTGTTACTGTAGGTTTACATTGTTACTGTAGGTTTACATTGTTACTGTCTGTTACTGTATGTTTACATTGTTACTGTCTGTTACTGTAGGTTTACATTGTTACTGTAGGTTTACATTGTTACTGTCTGTTACTGTATGTTTACATTGTTACTGTCTGTTTACATTGTTAGGTTTACATTGTTACTTTACTGTTACTGTAGGTTTACATTGTTACTGTCTGTTACTGTATGTTTACATTGTTACTGTAGGTTTACATTGTTACTGTAGGTTTACATTGTTACTGTAGGTTTACATTGTTACTGTCTGTTACTGTAGGTTTACATTGTTACTGTAGGTTTACATTGTTACTGTCTGTTACTGTAGGTTTACATTGTTACTGTCTGTTACTGTAGGTTTACATTGTTACTGTAGGTTTACATTGTTACTGTAGGTTTACATTGTTACTGTAGGTTTACATTGTTACTGTCTGTTACTGTAGGTTTACATTGTTACTGTAGGTTTACATTGTTACTGTCTGTTACTGTAGGTTTACATTGTTACTGTATGTTTACATTGTTACTGTCTGTTACTGTAGGTTTACATTGTTACTGTCTGTTACTGTAGGTTTACATTGTTACTGTCTGTTACTGTATGTTTACATTGTTACTGTAGGTTTACATTGTTACTGTCTGTTACTGTATGTTTACATTGTTACTGTAGGTTTACATTGTTACTGTATGTTTACATTGTTACTGTCTGTTACTGTAGGTTTACATTGTTACTGTAGGTTTACATTGTTACTGTAGGTTTACATTGTTACTGTCTGTTACTGTATGTTTACATTGTTACTGTCTGTTACTGTAGGTTTACATTGTTACTGTAGGTTTACATTGTTACTGTCTGTTACTGTATGTTTACATTGTTACTGTCTGTTACTGTAGGTTTACATTGTTACTGTAGGTTTACATTGTTACTGTAGGTTTACATTGTTACTGTCTGTTACTGTATGTTTACATTGTTACTGTCTGTTACTGTAGGTTTACATTGTTACTGTCTGTTACTGTATGTTTACATTGTTACTGTCTGTTACTGTAGGTTTACATTGTTACTGTCTGTTACTGTAGGTTTACATTGTTACTGTCTGTTACTGTATGTTTACATTGTTACTGTAGGTTTACATTGTTACTGTATGTTTACATTGTTACTGTCTGTTACTGTAGGTTTACATTGTTACTGTATGTTTACATTGTTACTGTCTGTTACTGTAGGTTTACATTGTTACTGTAGGTTTACATTGTTACTGTAGGTTTACATTGTTACTGTCTGTTACTGTATGTTTACATTGTTACTGTCTGTTACTGTAGGTTTACATTGTTACTGTAGGTTTACATTGTTACTGTCTGTTACTGTATGTTTACATTGTTACTGTCTGTTACTGTAGGTTTACATTGTTACTGTAGGTTTACATTGTTACTGTAGGTTTACATTGTTACTGTCTGTTACTGTATGTTT
This sequence comes from Oncorhynchus nerka, assembly GCF_034236695.1. Lineage (NCBI taxonomy): Eukaryota > Metazoa > Chordata > Actinopteri > Salmoniformes > Salmonidae > Oncorhynchus > Oncorhynchus nerka. The sequence continues at coordinate 5,359,770 of NC_088418.1, read as the reverse complement.
ACATTGTTACTGTCTGTTACTGTAGGTTTACATTGTTACTGTCTGTTACTGTATGTTTACATTGTTACTGTCTGTTACTGTAGGTTTACATTGTTACTGTCTGTTACTGTAGGTTTACATTGTTACTGTCTGTTACTGTATGTTTACATTGTTACTGTCTGTTACTGTAGGTTTACATTGTTACTGTATGTTTACATTGTTACTGTCTGTTACTGTAGGTTTACATTGTTACTGTAGGTTTACATTGTTACTGTCTGTTACTGTATGTTTGCATTGTTACTGTAGGTTTACATTGTTACTGTATGTTTACATTGTTACTGTCTGTTACTGTATGTTTACATTGTTACTGTCTGTTACTGTAGGTTTACATTGTTACTGTCTGTTACTGTATGTTTACATTGTTACTGTCTGTTACTGTAGGTTTACATTGTTACTGTAGGTTTACATTGTTACTGTCTGTTACTGTAGGTTTACATTGTTACTGTAGGTTTACATTGTTACTGTAGGTTTACATTGTTACTGTCTGTTACTGTAGGTTTACATTGTTACTGTCTGTTACTGTAGGTTTACATTGTTACTGTCTGTTACTGTAGGTTTACATTGTTACTGTAGGTTTACATTGTTACTGTTACTGTATGTTTACTGTATGTTTACATTGTTACTGTAGGTTTACATTGTTACTGTCTGTTACATTAGGTTTTACTGTCTGTTACTGTAGGTTTACATTGTTACTGTCTGTTACTGTAGGTTTACATTGTTACTGTATGTTTACATTGTTACTGTAGGTTTACATTGTTACTGTATGTTTACATTGTTACTGTCTGTTACTGTAGGTTTACATTGTTACTGTCTGTTACTGTAGGTTTACATTGTTACTGTAGGTTTACATTGTTACTGTAGGTTTACATTGTTACTGTCTGTTACTGTATGTTTACATTGTTACTGTCTGTTACTGTAGGTTTACATTGTTACTGTCTGTTACTGTAGGTTTACATTGTTACTGTCTGTTACTGTAGGTTTACATTGTTACTGTAGGTTTACATTGTTACTGTCTGTTACTGTATGTTTGCATTGTTACTGTAGGTTTACATTGTTACTGTATGTTTACATTGTTACTGTCTGTTACTGTAGGTTTACATTGTTACTGTCTGTTACTGTAGGTTTACATTGTTACTGTCTGTTACTGTATGTTTACATTGTTACTGTCTGTTACTGTATGTTTACATTGTTACTGTAGGTTTACATTGTTACTGTCTGTTACTGTATGTTTGCATTGTTACTGTAGGTTTACATTGTTACTGTATGTTTACATTGTTACTGTCTGTTACTGTATGTTTACATTGTTACTGTCTGTTACTGTAGGTTTACATTGTTACTGTAGGTTTACATTGTTACTGTCTGTTACTGTAGGTTTACATTGTTACTGTAGGTTTACATTGTTACTGTAGGTTTACATTGTTACTGTCTGTTACTGTAGGTTTACATTGTTACTGTCTGTTACTGTAGGTTTACATTGTTACTGTAGGTTTACATTGTTACTGTCTGTTACTGTAGGTTTACATTGTTACTGTAGGTTTACATTGTTACTGTAGGTTTACATTGTTACTGTCTGTTACTGTAGGTTTACATTGTTACTGTCTGTTACTGTAGGTTTACATTGTTACTGTCTGTTACTGTAGGTTTACATTGTTACTGTAGGTTTACATTGTTACTGTAGGTTTACATTGTTACTGTCTGTTACTGTAGGTTTACATTGTTACTGTCTGTTACTGTAGGTTTACATTGTTACTGTCTGTTACTGTAGGTTTACATTGTTACTGTAGGTTTACATTGTTACTGTAGGTTTACATTGTTACTGTCTGTTTACATTGTTACTGTAGGTTTACATTGTTACTGTCTGTTTACATTGTTACTGTAGGTTTACATTGTTACTGTTTGTTACTGTAGGTTTACATTGTTACTGTCTGTTTACATTGTTACTGTAGGTTTACATTGTTACTGTCTGTTTACATTGTTACTGTAGGTTTACATTGTTACTGTTTGTTACTGTCTGTTTACATTGTTACTGTCTGCTGTTTGATATGTATTGAGTCATGTTGAAATATAAAACAAACATTTTGGCATTTGTTTTCCTTTCTTGTTTGAGTAAACACATATGTCACAATGGTGTGATCTCGGTTGATGGTGTAGTCACCATTCTATACAAACCAATGGTGTGATCTCGGTTGATGGTGTAGTCACCATTCTATACAAACCAATGGTGTGATCTCGGTTGATGGTGTAGTCACCATTCTATACAAACCAATGGTGTGATCTCGGTTGATGGTGTAGTCACCATTCTATACAAACCAATGGTGTGATCTCGGTTGATGGTGTAGTCACCATTCTATACAAACCAATGGTGTGATCTCGGTTGATGGTGTAGTCACCATTCTATACAAACCAATGGTGTGATCTCGGTTGATGGTGTAGTCACCATTCTATACAAACCAATGGTGTGATCTCGGTTGATGGTGTAGTCACCATTCTATACAAACCAATGGTGTGATCTCGGTTGATGGTGTAGTCACCATTCTATACAAACCAATGGTGTGATCTCGGTTGATGGTGTAGTCACCATTCTATACAAACCAATGGTGTGATCTCGGTTGATGGTGTAGTCACCATTCTATACAAACCAATGGTGTGATCTCGGTTGATGGTGTAGTCACCATTCTATACAAACCAATGGTGTGATCTCGGTTGTCACTAAATTAGATTCGTTAGATTAGTTTGATATGTGTGATCTCATATAAATTAGATATATACAGAGTTTCATTTTCAACAGGGAGTACATTATTTCGATTGCGGTGTTTCATTTTGCAAGATATCTGTGGGGGTTTATGGGAAATTGGATAACTGGTTTTCTGTTTAGAGTTTTTTTGAGAACCTGAGATGTAGTGTCAGAAAACGTGTGTTATTAAACAAATTTGGGGGGAGGAACTGTAGTACCTATATGGTGCAGGTGAAATTAGCAGATGTCATGTGCATTTTGCTATGAAAAGCTATTGCAATTTCCCTCATTGTTTACGTTTGCTTTCTATAGTCACCATTCTATACAAACCTATTGAGGAAGTTACACTCGTGTGGCTACATGCATCACTACAACTACCCCAGTTCCTTCATCTAGTTGGCTAACGACCGTTAGAAGCTGTTTACAGAAACAAGCCCAACTCTACAGGGAAATCCCACTTGAACATTCCTCTTCAAAAGATTATCTTATGCTGTTCGGTCCTCTGTGTGTGTGTTGTGTGTGTGTGTGTGTGTGTGTGTGTGTGTGTGTGTGTGTGTGTGTGTGTGTGTGTGTGTGTGTGAGAGAGAGAGTGTGTGCGTGCGTGCGTGTGTGTGTGTGTGATTGTGTTTTGAAGTGTGGCCTTCTTTTTATCTCAGTTCTTTTCATTCTGATGTTTTCCGTGTGATGTCTTACTGATAGATCATTTCTTAAAATGCTCCCTGTTCACCAACAGTCCCGGTTCACCAATGCTTGGCCCAGCACAACTCCAACACCGTCATCAAGTTTGCTGACGACACAACAGTGGTAGGCCTAATCACAGACAACAATGAGACAGCCTATAGGGAGGAGGTCAGAGACCTGGCAGGTCAACAACCTCTCTCTCAACGTGAGCAAGACAAAGGAGCTCATCGTGGACTACAGGAAAAAGAGGACCGAGCACGCCCCCATTCTCATTGACGGGGCTGCAGTGGAGCGGGATGAGAGCTTCAATTTCCTTGGTGTCCACATCACCAACAAACTGACATGGTCCGAGCACACGAAGACAGTCGTGAAGAGGGCATGACAACACCCTTTCCCCCTCAGGAGACTGAAAAGATTTGGCAGGGGTCCCTAGATCCTCAAAAAACTTCAACAGCTGCACCACTGAGAGCATCCTGACCGGTCGCATCACCGCCTGGTATGGCAACTGCTCGACATCTGACGTATGGCAGCCCAGAAGGTAGTGCGTACTGCCCAGTACATCACTGGGGCTTCCTGCCGTCCAGGACCTCTATACCAGGCGGTGTCAGATGAAGGCCCAAACAGTGGTCAAAGATTCCACTCACCTTCTCTCTGCACACTCACAGGACACTACCCACACCCTCGCACATACTACACTGACACTCCAACACACACACACACACACACACACACACACACACACACACACACACACACACACACACACACTGTACGCTCACACACACACACAAAACACACACACACATCCCTATTGACGCCACACACACACACTGTACGTTCACACACACACAAAACACACACACCTCCATATTGATTACACACACACACTCACATGCTGTACGCTCACACACACACAGTCATAGTCTGTTTTCTCTTTCTGTTACCGCAGGACAAGCGGAACCGGAGTGCCACATCTAGGTCCAGAAAACTCCTTAACTTCTTAAGGTATAGGGGGCAGCATTTTCACTTTTGGATAAATAGCGTTCCCAATTTCAACTTCCTGCTACTCATGCCAAGAATATAAGATATGCATATTATTAGTAGATTTGGATAGAAAACACTCTAAAACTCCTTGAATAATGTCTGTGAGTATAACATAACTTATGTAGCAGGCAAAACCCAGAGGACTACCCGTTCAGATGTTTTTTTTTTTGAGGCCTCTGTCTGTTCAGTGAGGTCTCATTGGGAAACGATATTTCTTAGGCACTTGTGTTCACATCCTACCGCTTCCACTCGATGTCACCAGTCTTTGGAATTTGGTTGAGGTTATTCCTTTGTGCAATGAAGAAGTACGGCCATCTAGGAACTGGTTAACACTGTTGAGAGTTGCGCAAGACTTGAAAAGTAGCGTTGGTTTGTTGTCTTCCTGTATTGAACACAGATAGACGCGTCTTTAATTTGATCGATTATTAACGTTTAAAAATACCTAAAGTTGTATTACAAAAGTAGTTTGAAATGTTTTGGCAAAGTTTACAGGCAACTTTTGAGATATTTTGTAGTGATGTTGTGCAAATTGGAAGCTGTTTTTGTCTGGATCAAACGCGCCGAATAATTTGACATTTTGGATATAGATATGGACGGAATTAATCGAACAAAAGGACCAGTTGTGATGTTTATGGGACATATTGGAGTGCCAACAGAAGAAGCTCATCAAAGGTAAGGCATGATTTATATGTTTATATCTGCGTTTTGTGTAGCGCCTGCAGGGTTGAAATATGCTACTCTCTTTGTTGACATTGTGCTATCATCAGATAAAAGCTTCTTATACTTTTGCCGAAAAGCCTCTTTTAAATCTGACATGTTGGCTTGATTCACAACGAGTGTAGCTTTAATTTAGTATCCTACATGTGTGATTTAATGAAAGATTGATTTTTATATAATTTTATTTGAATTTGCCGCGCTGCATTTCCCCTGGCTTTTGGCCAAGTGGGACGCAAGCATCCCCTATACATTAAGACGTTAATTAACAGCTTCTACCCCCACGCAATAAGACTGATGAACAATGAATCAATTGGCCACCCGGACAGTTTACATTAACACCCCCCCCCCCCCCCCCTTTGTTTTTACACAGCTGCTCACTGTTTATTAGCTATGCATAGTCACTTTACCCCTACCTACATGTACAAATTACCTCAACTAACCTGTACCCCGCACCGGTACCCCCTGTGTATCTATGCATAGTCACTTTACCCCTACCTACATGTACAAATTACCTCAACTAACCTGTACCCCGCACCGGTACCCCCTGTGTATCTATGCATAGTCACTTTACCCCTACCTACATGTATACATTACCTCAACTAACCTGTACCCCGCACCGGTACCCCCTGTGTATCTATGCATAGTCACTTTACCCCTACCTACATGTATACATTACCTCAACTAACCTGTACCCTGCACCGGTACCCCCTGTATATCTATGCATAGTCACTTTACCCCTACCTACATGTACACATTACCTCAACTAACCTGTACCCTGCACCGGTACCACCTGTGTATCTATGCATAGTCACTTTACCCCTACCTACATGTACACATTACCTCAACTAACCTGTACCCTGCACCGGTACCCCCTGTATATCTATGCATAGTCACTTTACCTACATGTATACATTACCTCAACTAACCTGTACCCTGCACCGGTACCCCCTGTATATCTATGCATAGTCACTTTACCCCTACCTACATGTATACATTACCTCAACTAACCTGTACCCCGCACCGGTACCCCCTGTATATCTATGCATAGTCACTTTACCCCTACCTACATGTATACATTACCTCAACTAACCTGTACCCCGCACCGGTACCCCCTGTATATCTATGCATAGTCACTTTACCCCTACCTACATGTATACATTACCTCAACTAACCTGTACCCTGCACCGGTACCCCCTGTGTATCTATGCATAGTCACTTTACCCCTACCTACATGTATACATTACCTCAACTAACCTGTACCCTGCACCGGTACCCCCTGTATATCTATGCATAGTCACTTTACCCCTACCTACATGTATACATTACCTCAACTAACCTGTACCCTGCACCGGTACCCCCTGTATATCTATGCATAGTCACTTTACCTACATGTATACATTACCTCAACTAACCTGTACCCTGCACCGGTACCCCCTGTATATCTATGCATAGTCACTTTACCCCTACCTACATGTACACATTACCTCAACTAACCTGTACCCCGCACCGGTACCCCCTGTATATCTATGCATAGTCACTTTACCCCTACCTACATGTACACATTACCTCAACTAACCTGTACCCTGCACCGGTACCCCCTGTATATCTATGCATAGTCACTTTACCTACATGTATACATTACCTCAACTAACCTGTACCCTGCACCGGTACCCCCTGTATATCTATGCATAGTCACTTTACCTACATGTATACATTACCTCAACTAACCTGTACCCCGCACCGGTACCCCCTGTATATCTATGCATAGTCACTTTACCCCTACCTACATGTATACATTACCTCAACTAACCTGTACCCTGCACCGGTACCCCCTGTATATCTATGCATAGTCACTTTACCCCTACCTACATGTACACATTACCTCAACTAACCTGTACCCTGCACCGGTACCCCCTGTATATCTATGCATAGTCACTTTACCCCTACCTACATGTACACATTACCTCAACTAACCTGTACCCCGCACCGGTACCCCCTGTATATCTATGCATAGTCACTTTACCCCTACCTACATGTACACATTACCTCAACTAACCTGTACCCTGCACCGGTACCCCCTGTATATCTATGCATAGTCACTTTACCTACATGTATACATTACCTCAACTAACCTGTACCCTGCACCGGTACCCCCTGTATATCTATGCATAGTCACTTTACCTACATGTATACATTACCTCAACTAACCTGTACCCCGCACCGGTACCCCCTGTATATCTATGCATAGTCACTTTACCCCTACCTACATGTATACATTACCTCAACTAACCTGTACCCTGCACCGGTACCCCCTGTATATCTATGCATAGTCACTTTACCCCTACCTACATGTACACATTACCTCAACTAACCTGTACCCTGCACCGGTACCCCCTGTATATCTATGCATAGTCACTTTACCCCTACCTACATGTACACATTACCTCAACTAACCTGTACCCTGCACCGGTACCCCCTGTATATCTATGCATAGTCACTTTACCCCTACCTACATGTACACATTACCTCAACTAACCTGTACCCTGCACCAGTACCCCCTGTGTATCTATGCATAGTCACTTTACCCCTACCTACATGTACACATTACCTCAACTAACCTGTACCCTGCACCGGTACCCCCTGTATATCTATGCATAGTCACTTTACCCCTACCTACATGTATACATTACCTCAACTAACCTGTACCCCGCACCGGTACCCCCTGTATATCTATGCATAGTCACTTTACCCCTACCTACATGTACACATTACCTCAACTAACCTGTACCCTGCACCGGTACCCCCTGTATATCTATGCATAGTCACTTTACCTACATGTATACATTACCTCAACTAACCTGTACCCTGCACCGGTACCCCCTGTATATCTATGCATAGTCACTTTACCCCTACCTACATGTATACATTACCTCAACTAACCTGTACCCCGCACCGGTACCCCCTGTATATCTATGCATAGTCACTTTACCCCTACCTACATGTATACATTACCTCAACTAACCTGTACCCTGCACCGGTACCCCCTGTATATCTATGCATAGTCACTTTACCTACATGTATACATTACCTCAACTAACCTGTACCCTGCACCGGTACCCCCTGTATATCTATGCATAGTCACTTTACCTACATGTATACATTACCTCAACTAACCTGTACCCCGCACCGGTACCCCCTGTATATCTATGCATAGTCACTTTACCCCTACCTACATGTATACATTACCTCAACTAACCTGTACCCCGCACCGGTACCCCCTGTATATCTATGCATAGTCACTTTACCCCTACCTACATGTATACATTACCTCAACTAACCTGTACCCCGCACCGGTACCCCCTGTATATCTATGCATAGTCACTTTACCCCTACCTACATGTATACATTACCTCAACTAACCTGTACCCTGCACCGGTACCCCCTGTGTATCTATGCATAGTCACTTTACCCCTACCTACATGTACACATTACCTCAACTAACCTGTACCCCGCACCGGTACCCCCTGTATATCTATGCATAGTCACTTTACCCCTACCTACATGTATACATTACCTCAACTAACCTGTACCCTGCACCGGTACCCCCTGTATATCTATGCATAGTCACTTTACCCCTACCTACATGTATACATTACCTCAACTAACCTGTACCCTGCACCGGTACCCCCTGTGTATCTATGCATAGTCACTTTACCCCTACCTACATGTACACATTACCTCAACTAACCTGTACCCCGCACCGGTACCCCCTGTATATCTATGCATAGTCACTTTACCTACATGTATACATTACCTCAACTAACCTGTACCCCGCACCGGTACCCCCTGTATATCTATGCATAGTCACTTTACCCCTACCTACATGTATACATTACCTCAACTAACCTGTACCCTGCACGGTACCCCTGTATATCTATGCATAGTCACTTTACCCCTACCTACATGTATACATTACCTCAACTAACCTGTACCCTGCACCGGTACCCCCTGTATATCTATGCATAGTCACTTTACCCCTACCTACATGTACACATTACCTCAACTAACCTGTACCCCGCACCGGTACCCCCTGTATATCTATGCATAGTCACTTTACCTACATGTATACATTACCTCAACTAACCTGTACCCTGCACCGGTACCCCCTGTATATCTATGCATAGTCACTTTACCCCTACCTACATGTATACATTACCTCAACTAACCTGTACCCTGCACCGGTACCCCCTGTATATCTATGCATAGTCACTTTACCCCTACCTACATGTATACATTACCTCAACTAACCTGTACCCTGCACCGGTACCCCCTGTATATCTATGCATAGTCACTTTACCTACATGTATACATTACCTCAACTAACCTGTACCCTGCACCGGTACCCCCTGTATATCTATGCATAGTCACTTTACCCCTACCTACATGTATACATTACCTCAACTAACCTGTACCCTGCACCGGTACCCCCTGTATATCTATGCATAGTCACTTTACCTACATGTATACATTACCTCAACTAACCTGTACCCTGCACCGGTACCCCCTGTATATCTATGCATAGTCACTTTACCTACATGTATACATTACCTCAACTAACTGTATATAGTCTCGTTATTGTTCGTTTCTTGAGTAACTATTGATTACATTTTTGTACTTTAGTTTATTTAGTAAATCTTTTCTTTAACTCTATTTCTTCAACTGCATTGTTGGTTAATAGCTTGTAAGTAAGCATTTCACAGTAAGGTCTACACATGTATTCGGCGCATGTGACAAATATATATTTTTTATTCGAACATTTGATTTGAAATAGAATTACATTTTAGTAAAAATTGAAGACCTCCCAACTTAATAAGTTAATAAGTTGGGAGGTCTTCAATTTTTACTAAAATTTTATTCTATTTCAAATCAAATGTTCGAATAAAAAATATATATATATTTGTCACATGCGCCGAATACATGTGTAGACCTTATTGTTTGGAATGAAATATCAAATTGATTCTTTCTTTTCAACCAATTGATCTAGTTATTTATCTCAACAACATCCGATACTTCCAGACCTGCTACAGATCTTTTGTTTGAGAGGACTGACATTTTTAGTTTGCGCGTCAAGAAAGGTCTTGATGATCTCAAGTAGAGGGAATTAAACAAATAAAGATAATGAGGGGTACACAAAGCGAGACGGAAGCAGAAGCACTCTGCTAAATATAGAAATATCCCTTATTAAATATATTCCTTGTTTTCTTAATTTTTTTGAGAGAAATTCATATTTTGTCTGGGTAAGTGTTTTTCTTTTCGATCGATGTATTCCTACATAGTCCTTTACGGGAATATTTCTATTTCTTTATCATCAGAGTCATATAAACCTTCATTTTTTTCTAATTTTGAAATGTTAAGTTTGAATCCAGATGTAATAGAGAATGCAGTGGTAGCATTAAGGACATGGGCGACCTTTGTCTTAAAAAAAAGAAAAAAGAGTAGTATCATCAGCCAGTTGGGAAATTTAGATTTCTCTGTTAAAAAATTGATAAAATATGAAATATTCATATCTGGAGATAGAAGTTCCACTGTCAAAATGAATAAAAACCAGCGACATTTGGCATCTCTGTCGTACACTTCTATCTGGATGTATTAAGATGTAATATCACGTAACTATTTTTATCTTTGTAAAACATGCAAACCAAAACGTTTGAAAAAAAGTTTGAGACCGAAAGAGAGATTAATATTCAATTCTATCAAAGGCTTTACAGAAGTCCAAAAAATAAAACAACATCTGAGTCAATTGAATGGTTTGATTCCAAAATTTCAAGTCACTTTCACGCAAATTAGTTTCCTGAAGAAGGACTGTTACTGCATTTACAATATAAAAATAAGGCTTTCCTTTTTGTAAGATCTCTCAAACCCCGAGCATTCAGGCTAACAATATTGAGTGAGTTGAAAACAAACTCCTGCATTAAAAAAGAAAGAGACTTAAACTAAACAACAGATGTATTAATGTGAACAACAAAACAAACAGTGAACCTTGAGAGGGTTTGTCATGGACATTTTTACACAGGGACACCCAAAGTCAATCTTAAATGATTTATTCTTTAATATCAGCGCGCTGGAGAGGTTTCAGCCAACTCGATGCATCATGTATACATGTCGATCAGGAGCTCTACCGGGGCAGTCCCGTTAGTTCTCAAATATAAACAGACTGATTTAGCTGATTTAGCTTATTCATTATCTATAATTCATGTGACAAATACAATACAGGTTCAAGCATGTGACAGACCAATAACGAGGCTTCTTCTCTCCAAGCGGAGACCTTGAAACTGAGATATCGTTCTCAAAACATGGGTCTGGGTGTCCTGTCAAATTTCTCGCACGTTCAGTCAGTCACTTTAGAAAATAACAAAACATTTCCAGCACAGGTTACTCTGACGGAAAACTACTCTCAGCTGAGGTAGCGGTGCCTAACAGTATAACAAATAAATGTTATATTTTTTGGGGTTGGCAAGTGTTCATAAATTGTAGTTCGAATGGTAGATTTACTCTTGGCAGTACTCACAGTTCAAGTGTGGTTCATGTCATCAGAGTTAACCGGTAATCTTTCTTCCTTCAATGAACACGTGGCCTTTCCCTCTTGTCATGTGTTCTGTAGGAGGGGCCATAGTTTCTACCTCATGCTTTCTAAAATGGACACAAACCCATGAATTATACATGGCTGTGGCTGTACTCCCAGGTATTCTGCGCTGTTAGGGGTCATAATACAGACGGGAGTGGCTGAGGAGGGAGAATATTTATTTAAACTGTTAACGCCTGGGGGGTCAATAAATCACATCATTTCTTCATCAGGCCTGGGTGACCTCGTTTTAATACCCCACATCACATTAATAAATTATTATTATATACACTATTCTCAATATAGTAGACTACTGTTGACCAGGGTAGTGGACTACTGTTGACCAGGGTAGTAGACTACTGTTGACCAGGGTAGTAGACTACTGTAGACCAGGGTAGTGGACTACTGTTGACCAGGGTAGTGGACTACTGTTGACCAGGGTAGTGGACTACTGTTGACCAGGGTAGTGGACTACTGTTGACCAGGGTAGTGGACTACTGTTGACCAGGGTAGTGGACTACTGTTGACCAGGGTAGTGGACTACTGTTGACCAGGGTCAGGGTAGTGGACTACTGTTGACCAGGGGGTGGACTACTGTTGACCAGGGTAGTGGACTACTGTTGACCAGGACTACTGTCTATGACCAGGGTCTATAGGGTAGTGGACTACTGTTGACCAGGGTCTATAGGGTAGTGGACTACTGTTGACCAGGGTAGTGGACTACTGTTGACCAGGGTAGTGGACTACTGTTGTCCAGGGTAGTGGACTACTGTTGACCAGGGTCTATAGGGTAGTGGACTACTGTTGACCAGGGTAGTGGACTACTGTTGACCAGGGTAGTGGACTACTGTTGACCCTATAGGGTAGTGGACTACTGTAGACCAGGGTAGTGGACTACTGTTGACCAGGGTAGTGGACTACTGTTGACCAGGGTAGTGGACTACTGTTGACCAGGGTAGTGGACTACTGTTGACCAGGGTAGTGGACTACTGTTGACCAGGGTAGTGGACTACTGTTGACCAGGGTAGTGGACTACTGTTGACCAGGGTAGTGGACTACTGTTGACCAGGGTAGTGGACTACTGTTGACCAGGGTAGTGGACTACTGTTGACCAGGGTAGTGGACTACTGTTGACCAGGGTAGTGGACTACTGTTGTCCAGGGTAGTGGACTACTGTTGACCAGGGTCTATAGGGTAGTGGACTACTGTTGACCAGGGTGGACTACTGTTGACCAGGGTAGTGGACTACTGTTGACCAGGGTAGTGGACTACTGTTGACCAGGGTAGTGGACTACTGTTGACCAGGGTAGTGGACTACTGTTGACCAGGGTAGTGGACTACTGTTGACCAGGGTAGTGGACTACTGTTGACCAGGGTAGTGGACTACTGTTGACCAGGGTAGTAGACTACTGTTGACCAGGTAGTGGACTACTGTTGACCAGGGTAGTGGACTACTGTTGACCAGGGTAGTGGACTATGACCAGGGTAGTGGACTACTGTTGACCAGGGTAGTAGTGGACTACTGTTGACCAGGGTAGTGGACTACTGTTGACCAGGGTAGTGGACTACTGTTGACCAGGGTAGTGGACTACTGTTGACCAGGGTAGTGGACTACTGTTGACCAGGGTAGTGGACTACTGTTGACCAGGGTAGTGGACTACTGTTGACCAGGGTAGTGGACTACTGTTGACCAGGGTAGTGGACTACTGTTGACCAGGGTAGTGGACTACTGTTGACCAGGGTAGTGGACTACTGTTGACCAGGGTAGTGGACTACTGTTGACCAGGGTAGTGGACTACTGTTGACCAGGGTAGTGGACTACTGTTGACCAGGGTAGTGGACTACTGTTGACCAGGGTAGTGGACTACTGTTGACCAGGGTAGTGGACTACTGTTGACCAGGGTAGTGGACTACTGTTGACCAGGGTAGTGGACTACTGTTGACCAGGGTAGTGGACTACTGTTGTCCAGGGTAGTGGACTACTGTTGACCAGGGGTGGACTACTGTTGACCAGGGTAGTGGACTACTGTTGACCAGGGTAGTGGACTACTGTTGACCAGGGTAGTGGACTACTGTTGACCAGGGTAGTGGACTACTTGACCAGGGTCTGACCAGGGTAGTGGACTACTGTTGACCAGGGTAGTGGACTACTGTTGACCAGGGTAGTGGACTACTGTTGACCAGGGTAGTGGACTACTGTTGACCAGGTAGTAGACTACTGTTGACCAGGGTAGTGGACTACTGTTGACCAGGGTAGTGGACTACTGTTGACCAGGGTAGTGGACTACTGTTGACCAGGGTAGTGGACTACTGTTGACCAGGGTAGTGGACTACTGTTGACCAGGGTAGTGGACTACTGTTGACCAGGGGGTAGTGGACTACTGTAGACCAGGGTAGTGGACTACTGTTGACCAGGGTAGTGGACTACTGTTGACCAGGGTAGTGGACTACTGTTGACCAGGGTAGTGGACTACTGTTGACCAGGTAGTGGACTACTGTTGACCAGGGTAGTGGACTACTGTTGACCAGGGTAGTGGACTACTGTTGACCAGGGTAGTGGACTACTGTTGACCAGGGTAGTGGACTACTGTTGACCAGGGTAGTGGACTACTGTTGACCAGGGTAGTGGACTACTGTTGACCAGGGTCTATAGGGTAGTGGACTACTGTTGACCAGGACTACTGTTGACCAGGGTAGTGGACTACTGTTGACCAGGGTAGTGGACTACTGTTGACCAGGGTAGTAGACTACTGTAGACCAGGGTAGTGGACTACTGTTGACCAGGGTAGTGGACTACTGTTGACCAGGGTAGTGGACTACTGTTGACCAGGGTAGTGGACTACTGTTGACCAGGGTAGTGGACTACTGTTGACCAGGGTAGTGGACTACTGTTGACCAGGGTAGTGGACTACTGTTGACCAGGGTAGTGGACTACTGTTGTCCAGGGTAGTGGACTACTGTTGACCAGGGTCTATAGGGTAGTGGACTACTGTTGACCAGGGTCTATAGGGTAGTGGACTACTGTTGACCAGGGTAGTGGACTACTGTTGACCAGGGTAGTGGACTACTGTTGTCCAGGGTAGTGGACTACTGTTGACCAGGGTCTATAGGGTAGTGGACTACTGTTGACCAGGGTAGTGGACTACTGTTGACCAGGGTAGTGGACTACTGTTGACCAGGGTCTATAGGGTAGTGGACTACTGTAGACCAGGGTAGTGGACTACTGTTGACCAGGGTAGTGGACTACTGTTGACCAGGGTAGTGGACTACTGTTGACCAGGGTAGTAGACTACTGTAGACCAGGGTAGTGGGTGACCAGGGTAGTGGACTACTGTTGACCAGGGTAGTGGACTACTGTTGACCAGGGTAGTGGACTACTGTTGACCAGGGTAGTAGACTACTGTTGACCAGGGTAGTGGACTACTGTTGACCAGGGTAGTGGACTACTGTTGACCAGGGTAGTGGACTACTGTTGTCCAGGGTAGTGGACTACTGTTGACCAGGTTCTATAGGGTAGTGGACTACTGTGACCAGGGACCAGGGTAGTGGACTACTGTTGACCAGTGGACTACTGTTGACCAGGGTAGTGGACTACTGTTGACCAGGGTCAGGGTAGTGGACTACTGTTGACCAGGGTAGTGGACTACTGTTGACCAGGGTAGTGGACTACTGTTGACCAGGGTAGTGGGTAGTGGACTACTGTTGACCAGTGGTACTGTTGACCAGGGAGTGGACTACTGTTGACCAGGGTAGTGGACTACTGTTGACCAGGGTAGTGGACTACTGTTGACCAGGGTAGTGGACTACTGTTGACCAGGTAGTGGACTACTGTTGACCAGGGTAGTGGACTACTGTTGACCAGGGTAGTGGACTACTGTTGACCTAGTGGACTACTGTTGACCAGGGTAGTGGACTACTGTTGACCAGGGTCTATAGGGTAGTGGACTACTGTTGACCAGGGTCAGGGTAGTGGACTACTGTTGACCAGGGTAGTGGACTACTGTTGACCAGGGTAGTGGACTACTGTTGACCAGGGTAGTGGACTACTGTTGACCAGGGTCTATAGGGTAGTGGACTACTGTTGACCAGGGTAGTGGACTACTGTTGACCAGGGTAGTGGACTACTGTTGACCAGGGTCTATAGGGTAGTGGACTACTGTAGACCAGGGTAGTGGACTACTGTTGACCAGGGTAGTGGACTACTGTTGACCAGGGTAGTGGACTACTGTTGACCAGGGACTACTGTTGACCAGGGTAGTGGACTACTGTTGACCAGGGTAGTGGACTACTGTTGACCAGGGTAGTGGACTACTGTTGACCAGGTAGTGGACTACTGTTGACCAGGGTAGTGGACTACTGTTGACCAGGGGTAGGGTAGTGGACTACTGTTGACCAGGGTCTATAGGGTAGTGGACTACTGTTGGGTAGTGGACTACTGTTGACCAGGGTAGTGGACTACTGTTGTCCAGGGTAGTGGACTACTGTTGACCAGGGTCTATAGGGTAGTGGACTACTGTTGACCAGGGTAGTGGACTACTGTTGACCAGGGTAGTGGACTACTGTTGACCAGGGTCTATAGGGTAGTGGACTACTGTAGACCAGGGTAGTGGACTACTGTTGACCAGGGTAGTGGACTACTGTTGGGTAGTGGACTACTGTTGACCAGGGTAGTGGACTACTGTTGACCAGGTAGTGGACTACTGTTGACCAGGGTAGGGTAGTGGACTACTGTTGACCAGGGTCTATAGGGTAGTGGACTACTGTTGACCAGGGTAGTGGACTACTGTTGACCAGGGTAGTGGACTACTGTTGACCAGGGTATATAGGTAGTGGACTACAGACCAGGGTAGTGGACTACTGTTGACCAGGGTAGGTACTGTTGACCAGGGTAGTGGACTACTGTTGACCAGGTAGTGGACTACTGTTGACCAGGGTAGTGGACTACTGTTGACCAGGGTAGTGGACTACTGTTGACCAGTAGGTAGACCAGGGTAGTGGACTACTGTTGACCAGGGTAGTGGACTACTGTTGACCAGGGTAGTGGACTACTGTTGACCAGGGTAGTGGACTACTGTTGACCAGGGTAGTAGACTACTGTTGACCAGGGTAGTGGACTACTGTTGACCAGGGTAGTGGACTACTGTTGACCAGGGTAGTGGACTACTGTTGACCAGGGTAGTGGACTACTGTTGACCAGGGTCTATAGGGTAGTGGACTACTGTTGACCAGGGTAGTGGACTACTGTTGACCAGGGTAGTGGACTACTGTTGTCCAGGGTAGTGGACTACTGTTGACCAGGGTAGTGGACTGACCAGGGTAGTGGACTACTGTTGACCAGGGTAGTGGACTACTGTTGACCAGGGTCTATAGGGTAGTGGACTACTGTAGACCAGGGTAGTGGACTACTGTTGACCAGGGTAGTGGACTACTGTTGACCAGGGTAGTGGACTACTGTTGACCAGGGTAGTGGACTACTGTTGACCAGGGTAGTGGACTACTGTTGACCAGGGTAGTGGACTACTGTTGACCAGGGTAGTGGACTACTGTTGACCAGGGTAGTGGACTACTGTTGACCAGGGTAGTGGACTACTGTTGACAGGGTCAGGGTAGTGGACTACTGTTGACCAGGGTAGTGTGGACTACTGTTGACCAGGGTAGTGGACTACTGTTGACCAGGTAGTGGACTACTGTTGACCAGGGTAGTGGACTACTGTTGACCAGGGTAGTGGACTACTGTTGACCAGGTAGTGGACTACTGTTGACCAGGGTGGACTACTGTTGACCAGGGTAGTGGACTACTGTTGACCAGGGTCTACTGTTGACCAGGGTAGTGGACTACTGTTGACCAGGGTAGTGGACTACTGTTGACCAGGGTAGTGGACTACTGTTGACCAGGGTAGTGGACTACTGTTGACCAGGGTAGTTGGAGTACTGTTGACCAGGGTAGTGGACTACTGTTGACCAGGGTAGTAGACTGACCTGACTACTGTTGACCAGGGTAGTGGACTACTGTTGACCAGGGTAGTGGACTACTGTTGACCAGGTAGTGGACTACTGTTGACCAGGGTAGTGGACTACTGTTGACCAGGGTAGTGGACTACTGTTGACCAGGGTAGTGGACTACTGTTGACCAGGGTAGTGGACTACTGTTGACCAGGGTAGTGGACTACTGTTGACCAGTAGTGGACTACTGTTGACCCAGGGTAGTGGACTACTGTTGACCAGGGTCAGGGTAGTGGACTACTGTTGACCAGGGTAGTGGACTACTGTTGACCAGGGTAGTGGACTACTGTTGACCAGGGTAGTGGACTACTGTTGACCAGGGTAGTGGACTACTGTTGACCAGGGTAGTGGACTACTGTTGACCAGGGTAGTGGACTACTGACCAGGGTCTATAGGGTAGTGACCAGGGTAGTGGACTACTGTTGACCAGGGTAGTGGACTACTGTTGACCTACTGTTGACCAGGGTAGTAGACTACTGTTGACCAGGGTAGTGGACTACTGTTGACCAGGGTAGTGGACTACTGTTGACCAGGGTAGTGGACTACTGTTGACCAGGGTAGTGGACTACTGTTGTCCAGGGTAGGAAGACTGTTGACCAGGGTCTATAGGGTAGTGGACTACTGTTGACCAGGGTAGTGGACTACTGTTGACCAGGGTAGTGGACCAGGGTAGTGGACTACTGTTGACCAGGGTAGTGGACTACTGCTGACCAGGGTAGTGGTGACCAGGGTAGTAGACTACTGTTGACCAGGGTAGTGGACTACTGTTGACCAGGGTAGTGGACTACTGTTGACCAGGGTAGTGGACTACTGTTGTCCAGGGTAGTGGACTACTGTTGACCAGGACCAGGGTAGTGGACTACTGTTGACCACCAGGGTAGTGGACTACTGTTGACCAGGGTAGTGGACTACTGTTGACCAGGGTAGTGGACTACTGTTGACCAGGGTAGTGGACTACTGTTGACCAGGGTCTATAGGGTAGTGGACTACTGTTGACCAGGGTAGTGGACTACTGTTGACCAGGGTAGTGGACTACTGACCAGGGTCTATAGGGTAGTGGACTACTGTTGGGTAGTGGACTACTGTTGACCAGGGTAGTGGACTACTGTTGACCAGGGTAGTGGACTACTGTTGACCAGGGTAGTAGACTACTGTTGACCAGGGTAGTGGACTACTGTTGACCAGGGTAGTGGACTACTGTTGACCAGGGTAGTGGACTACTGTTGACCAGGGTAGTGGACTACTGTTGACCAGGGTAGGTAGTGGACTACTGTTGACCAGGGTAGTGGACTACTGTTGACCAGGGTAGTGGACTACTGTTGACCAGGGTAGTGGACTACTGTTGACCAGGGTCTATAGGGTAGTGGACTACTGTTGACCAGGGTCTATAGGGTAGTGGACTACTGTTGACCAGGGTAGTGGACTACTGTTGACCAGGGTAGTGGACTACTGTTGACCAGGGTCTATAGGGTAGTGGACTACTGTAGACCAGGGTAGTGGACTACTGTTGACCAGGGTAGTGGACTACTGTTGACCAGGGTAGTGGACTACTGTTGACCAGGGTAGTAGACTACTGTTGACCAGGGTAGTGGACTACTGTTGACCAGGGTAGTGGACTACTGTTGACCAGGGTAGTAGACTACTGTAGACCAGGGTAGTGGACTACTGTTGACCAGGGTAGTGGACTACTGTTGACCAGGGTAGTGGACTACTGTTGACCAGGGTAGTGGACTACTGTTGACCAGGGTAGTAGACTACTGTTGACCAGGGTAGTGGACTACTGTTGACCAGGGTAGTGGACTACTGTTGACCAGGGTAGTGGACTACTGTTGACCAGGGTCTATAGGGTAGTGGACTACTGTTGACCAGGGTCTATAGGGTAGTGGACTACTGTTGACCAGGGTAGTGGACTACTGTTGACCAGGGTAGTGGACTACTGTTGTCCAGGGTAGTGGACTACTGTTGACCAGGGTCTATAGGGTAGTGGACTACTGTTGACCAGGGTAGTGGACTACTGTTGACCAGGGTAGTGGACTACTGTTGACCAGGGTCTATAGGGTAGTGGACTACTGTAGACCAGGGTAGTGGACTACTGTTGACCAGGGTAGTGGACTACTGTTGACCAGGGTAGTGGACTACTGTTGACCAGGGTAGTAGACTACTGTTGACCAGGGTAGTGGACTACTGTTGACCAGGGTAGGTGACCAGGGTAGTGGACTACTGTTGACCAGGGTAGTGGACTACTGTTGACCAGGGTAGTGGACTACTGTTGACCAGGGTAGGTAGTGGACTACTGTTGACCAGGGTAGTGGACTACTGTTGACCAGGGTAGTGGACTACTGTTGACCAGGGTAGTGGACTACTGTTGACCAGGGTAGTGGACTACTGTTGACCAGGTCTATAGGGTAGTGGACTACTGTTGACCAGGGTAGTGGACTACTGTTGACCAGGGTAGTGGACTACTGGACCAGGGTCTATAGTGGACTACTGCTGACCAGGGTAGTGGACTACTGTTGACCAGGGTAGTGGACTACTGTTGACCAGTGGACTACTGTTGACCAGGGTAGTGGACTACTGTTGACCAGGGTAGTGGACTACTGTTGACCAGGGTAGTGGACTACTGTTGACCAGGGTCTATAGGGTAGTGGACTACTGTAGACCAGGGTAGTGGACTACTGTTGACCAGGGTAGTGGACTACTGTTGACCAGGGTCTATAGGGTAGTGGACTACTGTTGACCAGGGTAGTGGACTACTGTTGACCAGGGTAGTGGACTACTGTTGACCAGGGTAGTGGACTACTGTTGACCAGGGTAGTAGACTACTGTTGACCAGGGTAGTGGACTACTGTTGACCAGGGTAGTGGACTACTGTTGACCAGGGTAGTAGACTACTGTTGACCAGGGTAGTGGACTACTGTTGACCAGGGTAGTGGACTACTGTTGACCAGGGTAGTGGACTACTGTTGACCAGGTAGTGGACTACTGTTGACCAGGGTAGTAGACTACTGTTGACCAGGGTAGTGGACTACTGTTGACCAGGGTAGTGGACTACTGTTGACCAGGGTAGTGGACTACTGTTGACCAGGGGGTAGTGGACTACTGTTGACCAGGGTCAGGGGTAGTGGACTACTGTTGACCAGGGTAGTGGACTACTGTTGACCAGGGTAGTGGACTACTGTTGTCCAGGGTAGTGGACTACTGTTGACCAGGGTAGTGGACTACTGACCAGGGTAGTGGACTACTGTTGACCAGGGTAGTGGACTACTGTTGACCAGGGTCTATAGGGTAGTGGACTACTGTAGACCAGGGTAGTGGACTACTGTTGACCAGGGTAGTGGACTACTGTTGACCAGGGTAGTGGACTACTGTTGACCAGGGTAGTAGACTACTGTTGACCAGGGTAGTGGACTACTGTTGACCAGGGTAGTGGACTACTGTTGACCAGGGTAGTGGACTACTGTTGACCAGGGTAGTGGACTACTGTTGACCAGGGTAGTGGACTACTGTTGACCAGGGTCTATAGGGTAGTGGACTACTGTTGACCAGGGTAGTGGACTACTGTTGACCAGGGTAGTGGACTACTGTTGACCAGGGTAGTGGACTACTGTTGTCCAGGGTAGTGGACTACTGTTGACCAGGGTCTATAGGGTAGTGGACTACTGTTGACCAGGGTAGTGGACTACTGTTGACCAGGGTAGTGGACTACTGTTGACCAGGGTAGTGGACTACTGTTGACCAGGGTAGTGGACTACTGTTGACCAGGGTAGTGGACTACTGTTGACCAGGGTAGTGGACTACTGTTGACCAGGGTAGTGGACTACTGTTGACCAGGGTAGTGGACTACTGTTGACCAGGGTCTAGGGTAGTGGACTACTGTTGACCAGGTAGTGGACCTACTGTTGACCAGGGTAGTGGACTACTGTTGACCAGGGTAGTGGACTACTGTTGACCAGGGTAGTGGTGGACTACTGTGGACCAGGGTAGTGGACTACTGTTGACCAGTGGACTACTGTAGACCAGGGTAGTGGACTACTGTTGACCAGGGTAGTGGACTACTGTTGACCAGGGTAGTGGACTACTGTTGACCAGGGTAGTGGACTACTGTTGACCAGGGTAGTGGACTACTGTTGACCAGGGTAGGTAGTGGACTACTGTTGACCAGGGTAGTGGACTACTGTTGACCAGGGTAGTGGACTACTGTTGACCAGGGTAGTGGACTACTGTTGACCAGGGTAGTGGACTACTGTAGACCAGGGTAGTGGACTACTGTTGACCAGGGTAGTGGACTACTGTTGACCAGGGTAGTGGACTACTGTTGACCAGGGTAGTGGACTACTGTTGACCAGGGTAGTGGACTACTGTTGACCAGGGTAGTGGACTACTGTTGACCAGGGTCTATAGGGTAGTGGACTACTGTAGACCAGGGTAGTGGACTACTGTTGACCAGGGTAGTGGACTACTGTTGACCAGGGTCTATAGGGTAGTGGACTACTGTTGACCAGGGTAGTGGACTACTGTAGACCAGGGTAGTAGACTACTGTTGAACAGGGTAGTAGACTACTGTTGAACAGGGTAGTAGACTACTGTTGACCAGGGTAGTGGACTACTGTTGACCAGGGTAGTGGACTACTGTTGACCAGGGTAGTAGACTACTGTTGACCAGGGTAGTGGACTACTGTTGACCAGGGTAGTGGACTACTGTTGACCAGGGTAGTGGACTACTGTTGACCAGGGTAGTGGACTACTGTTGACCAGGGTAGTGGACTACTGTTGACCAGGGTAGTGGACTACTGTAGACCAGGGGGTAGTGGACTACTGTTTGACTACTGTTGACCAGGGTAGTGGACTACTGTTGACCAGGGTAGTGGACTACTGTTGACCAGGGTAGTGGACTACTGTTGACCAGGGTAGTGGACTACTGTTGACCAGGGTAGTAGACTACTGTTGACTACTGTTGAACAGGGTAGTGGACTACTGTTGACCAGGGTAGTGGACTACTGTTGACCAGGGTAGTGGACTACTGTTGACCAGGGTAGTGGACTACTGTAGACCAGGGTAGTAGACTACTGTTGAACAGGGTAGTAGACTACTGTTGAACAGGGTAGTAGACTACTGTTGACCAGGGTAGTGGACTACTGTTGACCAGGGTAGTGGACTACTGTTGACCAGGGTAGTGGACTACTGTTGACCAGGGTAGTGGACTACTGTTGACCAGGGTGTTGACCAGGTGGACTACTGTTGACCAGGGTAGTGGACTACTGTTGACCAGGGTAGTGGACTACTGTTGACCAGGGTCTACTGTTGACCAGGGTAGTGGACTACTGTTGACCAGGGTAGGGTAGTGGACTACTGTTGACCAGGGTAGTGGACTACTGTTGACCACCAGGGACTACTCTGACCAGGGTAGTGGACTACTGTTGACCAGGGTGACCAGGGTGGACTACTGTTGACCAGGGTAGTGGACTACTGTTGACCAGGGTAGTAGACTACTGTTGACCAGGGTAGTGGACTACTGTTGACCAGGGTAGTGGACTACTGTTGACCAGGGTAGTGGACTACTGTTGACCAGGGTAGTGGACTACTGTTGACCAGGGTAGTGGACTACTGTTGACCAGGGTAGTGGACTACTGTTGACCAGGGTAGTGGACTACTGTTGACCAGGGTAGTGGACTACTGTTGACCAGGGTAGTGGACTACTGTTGACCAGGGTAGTGGACTACTAGTTGACCAGGGTAGTGGACTACTGTTGACCAGGGTAGTGGACTACTGTTGACCAGGGTAGTGGACTACTGTTGACCAGGGTAGTGGACTACTGTTGACCAGGGTAGTGGACTACTGTTGACCAGGGTAGTGGACTACTGTTGACCAGGGTAGTGGACTACTGTTGACCAGGGTAGTGGACTACTGTTGACCAGGGTAGTAGACTACTGTTGACCAGGGTAGTGGACTACTGTTGACCAGGGTAGGTGGACACTGTTGACCAGGGTAGTAGACTACTGTTGACCAGGGTAGTGGACTACTGTTGACCAGGGTAGTGGACTACTGTTGAACAGGGTAGTGGACTACTGTTGACCAGGGTAGTGGACTACTGTTGACCAGGGTAGTGGACTACTGTTGACCAGGGTAGTGGACTACTGTTGACCAGGTAGTGGACTACTGTTGACCAGGGTAGTGGACTACTGTTGACCAGGGTAGTGGACTACTGTTGACCAGGGTAGTGGACTACTGTTGACCAGGGTGGACTACTGTTGACCAGGGTAGTGGACTACTGTTGACCAGGGTAGTGGACTACTGTTGACCAGGGTAGTGGACTACTGTTGACCAGGGTAGTGGACTACTGTTGACCAGGGTAGTGGACTACTGTTGACCAGGGTAGTGGACTACTGTTGACCAGGGTAGTAGACTACTGTTGACCAGGGTAGTAGACTACTGTTGAACAGGGTAGTAGACTACTGTTGACCAGGGTAGTGGACTACTGTTGACCAGGGTAGTGGACTACTGTTGACCAGGGTAGTGGACTACTGTTGACCAGGGTAGTGGACTACTGTTGACCAGGTAGTAGACTACTGTTGACCAGGGTAGTGGACTACTGTTGACCAGGGTAGTGGACTACTGTTGACCAGGTAGTGGACTACTGTTGACCAGGGTAGTGGACTACTGTTGACCAGGGTAGTGGACTACTGTTGACCAGGGTAGTGGACTACTGTTGACCAGGGTAGTAGACTACTGTTGACCAGGGTAGTGGACTACTGTTGACCGGGGGTAGTAGACTACTGTTGACCAGGGTAGTGGACTACTGTTGACCAGGGACTACTGTTGACCAGGGTAGTGGACTACTGTTGACCAGGGTAGTGGACTACTGTTGACCAGGGTAGTAGACTACTGTTGACCAGGGTAGTCTGACCAGGGTAGTGGACTACTGTTGACCAGGGTAGTGGACTACTGTTGACCAGGTAGTGGACTACTGTTGACCAGGGGGTAGTGGACTACTGTTGACCAGGGTAGTGGACTACTGTTGACCAGGGTAGTGGACTACTGTTGACCAGGGTAGTGGACTACTGTTGACCAGGTAGGGTAGTGGACTACTGTTGACCAGGGTAGTGGACTACTGTTGACCAGGGTAGTGGACTACTGTTGACCAGGGTAGTGGACTAGTGGACCAGGGTAGTGGACTACTGTTGACCAGGTAGTGGACTACTGTTGACCAGGGTAGTGGACTACTGTTGACCAGGGTGGACTACTGTTGACCAGGGGGTTGACCAGGGTAGTGGACTACTGTTGACCAGGTAGTGGACTACTGTTGACCAGGGTAGTGGACTACTGTTGACCAGGGTAGTGGACTACTGTTGACCAGGGTAGTGGACTACTGTTGACCAGGGTAGTGGACTACTGTTGACCAGGGTAGTGGACTACTGTTGACCAGGGTAGTGGACTACTGTTGACCAGGGTAGTGGACTACTGTTGACCAGGGTAGTGGACTACTGTTGACCCAGGGTAGTGGACTACTGTTGACCAGGGTAGTGGACTACTGTTGACCAGGGTAGTGGACTACTGTTGACCAGGTAGTGGACTACTGTTGACAGGGTAGGACTACTGTTGACCAGGGTAGTGGACTACTGTTGACCAGGGTAGTGGACTACTGTTGACCAGGTAGTGGACTACTGTTGACCAGGGTAGTGGACTACTGTTGACCAGGTAGTGGACTACTGTTGACCAGGGTAGTGGACTACTGTTGACCAGGGTAGTGGACTACTGTTGACCAGGGTAGTGGACTACTGTTGACCAGGGTAGTGGACTACTTGACCAGGGTAGTGGACTACTGTTGACCAGGGTAGTGGACTACTGTTGACCAGTGGACTACTGCTGACCAGGGTAGTGGACTACTGTTGACCAGGTAGTAGACTACTGTTGACCAGGGTAGTGGACTACTGTTGACCAGGGTAGTGGACTACTGTTGACCCTGACCAGGGTAGTGGACTACTGTTGACCAGGGTAGTGGACTACTGTTGACCAGGGTAGTGGACTACTGTTGACCAGGGTAGTGGACTACTGTTGACCAGGGTAGTGGACTACTGTTGACCAGGGTAGTGGACTACTGTTGACCAGGTAGTGGACTACTGTTGACAGGGTAGTGGACTACTGTTGACCAGGGTAGTGGACTACTGTTGACCAGGGTAGTGGACTACTGTTGACCAGGGTAGTGGACTACTGTTGACCAGGTAGTGGACTACTGTTGACCAGGGTAGTGGACTACTGTTGACCAGGGTAGTGGACTACTGTTGACCAGGGTAGTGGACTACTGTTGACCAGGTAGTGGACTACTGTTGACCAGGGTAGTGGACTACTGTTGACCAGGGTAGTGTAGTGGACTACTGTTGACCAGGTAGTGGACTACTGTTGACCAGGGTAGTGGACTACTGTTGACCCTATGAGGGTAGTGGACTACTGTTGACCAGGGTAGTGGACTACTGTTGACCAGGGTAGTGGACTACTGTTGACCAGGGTAGTGGACTACTGTTGACCAGGGTAGTGGACTACTGTTGACCAGGGTAGTGGACTACTGTTGACCAGGTAGTGGACTACTGTTGACCAGGGTAGTGGACTACTGTTGACCAGGGTAGTGGACTACTAGGGTAGTGGACTACTGTTGACCAGGGTAGTGGACTACTGTTGACCAGGGTAGTGGACTACTGTTGACCACTGTTGACCAGGGTAGTGGACTACTGTTGACCAGGGTAGTGGACTACTGTTGACCAGGGTAGTGGACTACTGTTGACCAGGGTAGTGGACTACTGTTGACCAGGGTAGTGGACTACTGTTGACCAGGGTAGTGGACTACTGTTGACCAGGGTAGTGGACTACTGTTGACCAGGAGTCTATAGGACCAGTGGACTACTGTTGACCAGGTAGTGGACTACTGTTGACCAGGGTAGTGGACTACTGTTGACCAGGGTAGTGGACTACTGTTGACCAGGGTAGTGGACTACTGTTGACCAGGGTAGTGGACTACTGTTGACCAGGGTCTATAGGGTAGTGGACTACTGTTGACCAGGGTAGTGGACTACTGTTGACCAGGGTAGTGGACTACTGTTGACCAGGTCTATGACCAGGGTAGTGGACTACTGTTGACCAGGGTAGTGGACTACTGTTGACCAGGGTAGTGGACTACTGTTGACCAGGGTAGTGGACTACTGTTGACCAGGGTAGTGGACTACTGTTGACCAGGGTAGTGGACTACTGTTGACCAGGGTAGTGGACTACTGTTGACCAGGGTAGTGGACTACTGTTGACCAGGGTAGTGGACTACTGTTGACCAGGGTAGTGGACTACTGTTGACCAGGGTAGTGGACTAGTGGTAGTGGACTACTACCTGTGGACTACTGTTGACCAGGGGGTAGTGGACTACTGTTGACCAGGGTAGTGGACTACTGTTGACCAGGGTAGTGGACTACTGTTGACCAGGTAGTGGACTACTGACCAGGGTCCAGGGTAGTGGACTACTGTTGACCAGTGGACTACTGTTGACCAGGGTAGTGGACTAGTGGACTACTGTTGACCAGGTAGTGGACTACTGTTGACCAGGGTAGTGGACTACTGTTGACCAGGGTAGTGGACTACTGTTGACCAGGGTAGTGGACTACTGTAGACCAGGGTAGTGGACTACTGTTGACCAGGGTAGTGGACTACTGTTGACCAGGGTAGTGGACTACTGTTGACCAGGGTAGTGGACTACTGTTGACCAGGGTAGTGGACTACTGTTGACCAGGGTCTATAGGGTAGTGGACTACTGTTGACCAGGGTAGTGGACTACTGTTGACCAGGGTAGTGGACTACTGTTGACCAGGGTAGTGGACTACTGTTGACCAGGGTAGTGGACTACTGTTGACCAGGGTAGTGGACTACTGTTGACCAGGGTAGTGGACTACTGTTGACCAGGGTAGTGGACTACTGTTGACCAGGGTAGTGGACTACTGTTGACCAGGGTAGTGGACTACTGTTGACCAGGGTAGTGGACTACTGTTGACCAGGTCTACTGTTGACCAGGGTAGTGGACTACTGTTGACCAGGGTAGTGGACTACTGTTGACCAGGTAGTGGACTACTGTTGACCAGGGTAGTGGACTACTGTTGACCAGGGTAGTGGACTACTGTTGACCAGGGTAGTGGACTACTGTCTGGACTACTGTTGACCAGGGTAGTGGACTACTGTTGACCAGGGTAGTGGACTACTGTTGACCAGGTAGTGGACTACTGTTGACCAGGGTAGTGGACTACTGTTGACCAGGTAGTGGACTACTGTTGACCAGGGTAGTGGACTACTGTTGACCAGGGTAGTGGACTACTGTTGACCAGGGTAGTGGACTACTGTTGACCAGGGTAGTGGACTACTGTTGACCAGGGTAGTGGACTACTGTTGACCAGGGTAGTGGACTACTGTTGACCAGGGTAGTGGACTACTGTTGACCAGGGTAGTGGACTACTGTTGACCAGGGTAGTGGACTACTGTTGACCAGGGTAGTGGACTACTGTTGACCAGGGTAGTGGACTACTGTTGACCAGGGTAGTGGACTACTGTTGACCAGGGTAGTGGACTACTGTTGACCAGGGTAGTAGACTACTGTTGACCAGGGTAGTGGACTACTGTTGACCAGGGTAGTGGACTACTGTTGACCAGGGTAGTGGACTACTGACCAGGTAGTGACTACTGTTGACCAGGGTAGTGGACTACTGTTGACCAGGGTAGTGGACTACTGTTGACCAGGGTAGTGGACTACTGTTGACCAGGGTAGTGGACTACTGTTGACCAGGGTAGTGGACTACTGTTGACCAGGTAGTGGACTACTGTTGACCAGGGTAGTGGACTACTGTTGACCAGGGTAGTGGACTACTGTTGACCAGGGTAGTGGACTACTGTTGACCAGGGTAGTGGACTACTGTTGACCAGGGTAGTGGACTACTGTTGACCCAGGGTAGTGGACTACTGTTGACCAGGGTAGTGGACTACTGTTGACCAGGGTAGTGGACTACTGTTGACCAGGGTAGTGGACTACTGTTGACCAGGGTAGTGGACTACTGTTGACCAGGGTAGTGGACTACTGTTGACCAGGGTAGTGGACTACTGTTGACCAGGGTAGTGGACTACTGTTGACCAGGGTAGTGGACTACTGTTGACCAGGGTAGTGGACTACTGTTGACCAGGGTAGTGGACTACTGTTGACCAGGGTAGTGGACTACTGTTGACCAGGGTAGTGGACTACTGTTGACCAGGGTAGTGGACTACTGTTGACCAGGGTAGTGGACTACTGTTGACCAGGGTAGTGGACTACTGTTGACCAGGGTAGTGGACTACTGTTGACCAGGGTGGACTACTGTTGACCAGGGTAGTGGACTACTGTTGACCAGGGTAGTGGACTACTGTTAGGGTAGTGGACTACTGTTGACCAGGGTAGTGGACTACTGTTGACCAGGGTAGTGGACTACTGTTGACCAGGGTAGTGGACTACTGTTGACCAGGGTAGTGGACTACTGTTGACCAGGGTAGTGGACTACTGTTGACCAGGGTAGTGGACTACTGTTGACCAGGGTAGTGGACTACTGTTGACCAGGTAGGGACTACTGTTGACCAGGTAGTGGACTACTGTTGACCAGGGTAGTGGACTACTGTTGACCAGGGTAGTGGACTACTGTTGACCAGGGTAGTGGACTACTGTTGACCAGGGTAGTGGACTACTGTTGACCAGGGTAGTGGACTACTGTTGACCAGGGTAGTGGACTACTGTTGACCAGGGTAGTGGACTACTGTTGACCAGGGTAGTGACTGTTGACCAGGGTAGTGGACTACTGTTGACCAGGGTAGGGTGACCAGGGTAGTGGACTACTGTTGACCAGGGTAGTGGACTACTGTTGACCAGGGTAGTGGACTACTGTTGACCAGGGTAGTGGACTACTGTTGACCAGGGTAGTGGACTGTTGACCAGGGTAGTGGACTACTGTTGACCAGGGTAGTGGACTACTGTTGACCAGGGTAGTGGACTACTGTTGACCAGGGTAGTGGACTACTGTTGACCAGGGTAGTGGACTACTGTTGACCAGGGTGGACTATGACCAGGGTAGTGGACTACTGTTGACCAGGTAGTGGACTACTGTTGACCAGGGTAGTGGACTACTGTTGACCAGGTAGTGGACTACTGTTGACCAGGGTAGTGGACTACTGTTGACCAGGGTAGTGGACTACTGTTGACCAGTGGACTACTGTTGGTAGTGGACTACTGCTGACCAGGGTAGTGGACTACTGTTGACCAGGGTAGTGGACTACTGTTGACCAGGGTAGTGGACTACTGTTGACCAGGGGTAGTGGACTACTGTTGACCAGGGTAGTGGACTACTGTTGACCAGGTAGTGGACTACTGTTGACCAGGGTAGTGGACTACTGTTGACCAGGGTAGTGGACTACTGTTGACCAGGTAGTGGACTACTGTTGACCAGGGTAGTGGACTACTGTTGACCAGGGTAGTGGACTACTGTTGACCAGGTAGTGGACTACTGTTGACCAGGTAGTGGACTACTGTAGACCAGGGTAGTGGACTACTGTTGACCAGGGTAGTGGACTACTGTTGACCAGGGTCTATAGGGTAGTGGACTACTGTTGACCAGGGTAGTGGACTACTGTTGACCAGGGTAGTGGACTACTGTTGACCAGGGTAGTGGACTACTGTTGACCAGGGTAGGTAGTGGACTACTGTTGACCAGGTAGTGGACTACTGTTGACCAGGGTAGTGGACTACTGTTGACCAGGGTGGACTCTATAGGGTAGTGGACTACTGTTGACCAGGGTAGTGGACTACTGTTGACCAGGGTAGTGGACTACTGTTGACCAGGGTAGTGGACTACTGTTGACCAGGGTAGTGGACTACTGTTGACCAGGGTAGTGGACTACTGTTGACCAGGGTAGTGGACTACTGTTGACCAGGGTAGTGGACTACTGTTGACCAGGGTAGTGGACTACTGTTGACCAGGGTAGTGGACTACTGTTGACCAGGGTAGTGGACTACTGTTGACCAGGGTAGTGGACTACTGTTGACCAGGTAGTGGACTACTGTTGACCAGGGTAGTGGACTACTGTTGACCAGGGTAGTGGACTACTGTTGACCAGGGTCTATAGGGTAGTGGACTACTGTTGACCAGGGTAGTGGACTACTGTTGACCAGGTAGTGGACTACTGTTGACCAGGGGGTAGTGGACTACTGTTGACCAGGGTAGTGGACTACTGTTGACCAGGGTAGTGGACTACTGTTGACCAGGGTAGTGGACTACTGTTGACCAGGGTAGTGGACTACTGTTGACCAGGGTAGTGGACTACTGTTGACAGGGTAGTGGACTACTGTTGACCAGGGTAGTGGACTACTGTTGACCAGGGTAGTGGACTACTGTTGACCAGGGTAGTGGACTACTGTTGACCAGGGTAGTGGACTACTGTTGACCAGGGTAGTGGACTACTGTTGACCAGGGTAGTGGACTACTGTTGACCAGGGTAGTGGACTACTGTTGACCAGGTAGTGGACTACTGTTGACCAGGGTAGTGGACTACTGTTGACCAGGGTAGTGGACTACTGTTGACCAGGGTAGTGGACTACTGTTGACCAGGGTAGTGGACTACTGTTGACCCAGGGTAGTGGACTACTGTTGACCAGGGTAGTGGACTACTGTTGACCAGGGTAGTGGACTACTGTTGACCAGGGGTGGACTACTGTTGACCAGGGTAGTGGACTACTGTTGACCAGGGTAGTGGACTACTGTTGACCAGGGTAGTGGACTACTGTTGACCAGGGTAGTGGACTACTGTTGACCAGGGTAGTGGACTACTGTTGACCAGGGTAGTGGACTACTGTTGACCAGGGTAGTGGACTACTGTTGACCAGGGTAGGTAGTGGACTACTGTTGACCAGGGTAGTGGACTACTGTTGACCAGGGTAGTGGACTACTGTTGACCAGGGTAGTGGACTACTGTTGACCAGGGTAGTGGACTACTGTTGACCAGGTAGTAGACTACTGTTGACAGGGTAGTAGACTACTGTTGACCAGGGTAGTGGACTACTGTTGACCAGGGTAGTGGACTACTGTTGACCAGTAGACTACTGTTGACCAGGGTAGTGGACTACTGTTGACCAGGGTAGTAGACTACTGTTGACCAGGGTAGTGGACTACTGTTGACCAGGGTAGTGGACTACTGTTGACCAGGGTAGTGGACTACTGTTGACCAGGGTAGTGGACTACTGTTGACCAGGGTAGTGGACTACTGTTGACCAGGGTAGTGGACTACTGTTGACCAGGGTAGTGGACTACTTTTGACCAGGGTAGTGGACTACTGTTGACCAGGGTAGTGGACTACTGTTGACCAGGGTAGTGGACTACTGTAGACCAGGGTAGTAGACTACTGTTGAACAGGGTAGTAGACTACTGTTGAACAGGGTAGTAGACTACTGTTGACCAGGGTAGTGGACTACTGTTGACCAGGGTAGTGGACTACTGTTGAACAGGGTAGTAGACTACTGTTGACCAGGGTAGTGGACTACTGTTGACCAGGGTAGTAGACTACTGTTGACCAGGGTAGTGGACTACTGTTGACCAGGGTAGTGGACTACTGTTGACCAGGGTAGTGGACTACTGTTGACCAGGGTAGTGGACTACTGTTGACCAGGGTAGTGGACTACTGTTGACCAGGGTCTATAGGGTAGTGGACTACTGTAGACCAGGGTAGTGGACTACTGTTGACCA
Organism: Oncorhynchus nerka; assembly: GCF_034236695.1. Classification (NCBI taxonomy): domain Eukaryota; kingdom Metazoa; phylum Chordata; class Actinopteri; order Salmoniformes; family Salmonidae; genus Oncorhynchus; species Oncorhynchus nerka. The sequence goes on along the minus strand of NC_088418.1, from coordinate 5,327,156 downwards.
GGGTAGTGGACTACTGTTGACCCAGGGTAGTGGACTACTGTTGACCAGGGTAGTGGACTACTGTTGACCAGGGACTACTGTTGAACAGGGTAGTAGACTACTGTTGAACAGGGTAGTAGACTACTGTTGACCAGGGTAGTGGACTACTGTTGACCAGGGTAGTGGACTACTGTTGACCAGGGTAGTAGACTACTGTTGACCAGGGTAGTGGACTACTGTTGACCAGGGTAGTGGACTACTGTTGACCAGGGTAGTGGACTACTGTTGACCAGGGTAGTGGACTACTGTTGACCAGGGTAGTGGACTACTGTTGACCAGGGTAGTGGACTACTGTTGACCAGGGTAGTGGACTACTGTTGACCAGGGTAGTGGACTACTGTTGACCAGGGTAGTGGACTACTGTTGACCAGGGTAGTGGACTACTGTAGACCAGGGTAGTAGCCTACTGTTGACCAGGGTAGTGGACTACTGTTGACCAGGGTAGTGGACTACTGTTGAACAGGGTAGTGGACTACTGTTGACCAGGGTAGTAGACTACTGTAGACCAGGGTAGTAGACTACTGTTGAACAGGGTAGTAGACTACTGTTGAACAGGGTAGTGGACTACTGTTGACCAGGGTAGTGGACTACTGTTGACCAGGGTAGTGGACTACTGTTGACCAGGGTAGTAGACTACTGTTGACCAGGGTAGTGGACTACTGTTGACCAGGGTAGTGGACTACTGTTGAACAGGGTAGTAGACTACTGTTGACAGGGTAGTAGACTACTGTTGACCAGGGTAGTGGACTACTGTTGACCAGGGTAGTGGACTACTGTTGACCAGGGTAGTGGACTACTGTTGACCAGGGTAGTAGACTACTGTTGACCAGGGTAGTGGACTACTGTTGACCAGGGTAGTGGACTACTGTTGACCAGGGTAGTGGACTACTGTTGACCAGGGTAGTGGACTACTGTGACCAGGGTGTGGACTACTGTTGACCAGGGTAGTAGACTACTGTTGACCAGGGTAGTGGACTGCTGTTGACCAGGGTAGTAGACTACTGTTGACCAGGGTAGTGGACTACTGTTGACCAGGGTAGTGGACTACTGTTGACCAGGGTAGTGGACTACTGTTGACCAGGGTAGTGGACTACTGTTGACCAGGGTAGTGGACTGCTGTTGACCAGGGTAGTAGACTACTGTTGAACAGGGTAGTGGACTGCTGTTGACCAGGGTAGTAGACTACTGTTGACCAGGGTAGTGGACTACTGTTGACCAGGGTAGTAGACTACTGTTGACCAGGGTAGTGGACTACTGTAGACCAGGGTAGTGGCCTACTGTTGACCAGGGTAGTGGACTACTGTTGACCAGGGTAGTGGACTACTGTTGAACAGGGTAGTGGACTACTGTTGACCAGGGTAGTAGACTACTGTAGACCAGGGTAGTAGCCTACTGTTGAACAGGGTAGTAGACTACTGTTGAACAGGGTAGTAGACTACTGTTGACCAGGGTAGTGGACTACTGTTGACCAGGGTAGTGGACTACTGTTGACCAGGGTAGTGGACTACTGTTGACCAGGGTAGTAGACTACTGTTGAACAGGGTAGTGGACTACTGTTGACCAGGGTAGTAGACTACTGTTGAACAGGGTAGTGGACTACTGTTGACCAGGGTAGTGGACTACTGTTGACCAGGGTAGTGGACTACTGTTGACCAGGGTAGTGGACTACTGTTGACCAGGGTAGTAGACTACTGTTGACCAGGGTAGTGGACTACTGTTGACCAGGGTAGTGGACTGCTGTTGAACAGAGTAGTAGACTACTGTTGACCAGGGTAGTGGACTACTGTTGACCAGGGTAGTAGACTACTGTTGACCAGGGTAGTGGACTACTGTTGAACAGGGTAGTAGACTACTGTTGAACACGGTAGTAGACTACTGTTGACCAGGGTAGTGGACTGCTGTTGACCAGGGTAGTGGACTACTGTTGACCAGGGTAGTGGACTACTGTTGACCAGGGTAGTAGACTACTGTTGACCAGGGTAGTGGACTACTGTTGAACAGGGTAGTAGACTACTGTTGAACAGGGTAGTAGACTACTGTTGACCAGGGTCGATAGGGTAGTGGACTACTCTTGACCAGGGTAGTGGACTACTGTTGACCAGGGTCGATAGGGTAGTGGACTACTGTTGACCAGGGTAGTGGACTACTGTTGACCAGGGTAGTAGACTACTGTTGACCAGGAATGGTCAACATTCCTGACGGCAGGAATGTCCACCAGAGCTGTTGTCAGATAGTTGAATATTAATTTCTCTACCATAAGCCACGGCCAACATAGTTTTAGAGAACTTGGCAGTACGTCCAACCTCCCTCACAACTGCAGACCACATGTAACCACGCCAGCCCAGGACCTCCACATCCTGCTTCTTCACCTGCTGGATCGTCTGAGACCAGCCACCTGGACAGTTGATGAAACTGTGGGTTTGCGCAACCGAAGAATTCCTGTACAAACTGTCAGAAACCATCTCAGAGAAACTCATATGTGTATTCGTAATCCTCGCCAGGGTCTTGACCTGACAGCAGTTCTGATCTTATTATGCGATAGCCACTGGCACGCTGGAGAAGTGTGCTCTTCATGGATGAATCCTGGTTTCAACTGTACCGGGCAGATGGCAGACAGTGTGTATGGAGTCGTGCGGGCCAGCGGTTTGCTGATGTCAACGTTGTGAACAGAGTGCCCCATGGTGGTGGTGGGGCAGGCAGGCAGGCCTGTTATGGGCAGGCAGGCATAAGCTACGGACAACAAACACCATTGCATTTTATCGATGGCAATGTGAATGCACAGAGATACCTTGACGAGATCCTGAGGCCCATTGTCCTGCCATTCATCCGCTGCCATGACCTCCTGTTTCAGCATGATAATGCACGGCCCCATGCCGCAAGGATATGTACATAATTCCTGAAAATGTCCCAGTCCAGACATGTCACCCATTTGAGCATGTTTGGGATGCTCTGGATCGACGTGTACGACAGCTTGTTCCAGTTCCCGCCAATATCCAGCAACTTCACAGCCATTGAAGAGGAGTGGGACCAACATTCTACAGGCCAAAATCAAGAGCCTGATCAACTCTATGTGAAGGAGATGTGTCTCGCTGCATGAGGATCTGGTCACACCAGATACTGACTGGTTTTCTGATCCACGACTCTACCTTTTTGTTTTTAAGGTGTCTGTGACCAACAGATGCATATTTGTATTCCCAGTCATGTGAAATCGATAGATTAGGACCTAATGAATTGATTTCAATTGACTGATTTCCTGATATGAACTGTAACTCAGTAAAATCTTTGAAATTGTTGCGTGTTGCGTTTATGTTTTTGTTCAGTAAGTTTTGGGTGTCAAGGTGGTAATGGTGTATGTGAGTTGTGAGTTAAGATACGTGTGTGTGTGTGTGTGTGTGTGTTGCCTGTCAAGAGAGTGCTACATGAAAGCAGAACTCACTAAAATAACAACAAAACACCATGTAGGATCTAAAGGAGAGAAAAACACCATCTCCATGTAGGATCTAAAAGAGAGAAAAACACCATCTCCATGTAGGATCTAAAGGAGAGAAAAACACCATCTCCATGTAGGATCTAAAGGAGAGAAAAACACCATCTCCATGTAGGATCTAAAGGAGAGAAAAACACCATCTCCATGTAGGATCTAAAGGAGAGAAAAACACCATCTCCATGTAGGATCTAAAGGAGAGAAAAGCAGGAGACAACATCCTAAAAGCTTGATGTAAGAGCGACTGTAGGGGATGAACGTGTTCCCTACCTAAGCTAATACTGAATTAAAGTTGAATAGTATCACACTGTTTGAAGGGAGAGAGAATACAGCAGCCATTTTTAGTTACAATCAACTAACATGTAACATAGAGACAGAGACACATATTACTGTCCAATCAACTAACATGTAACATAGAGACTAGAGTTCGACCGATTATGTTTTTTCAACGCCGACACCGATTAATCGGCCGATTTTTAAAACGTGTATATATATATATACACATTTTTGTAATAATGACATTTGCAATAATACTGAATGAACACCTTTATTTTAACTTAATATAATACATATTATGGGCTTTTGGATGGGTGTTTTTAAAGTGATTCCACAGGTTAGTGGTATGTTTTGATTTAGCCGTTGCTGACCCCATGCTTACATCTTTATCACAAATAAGACACCTTGCTTTCCCTGGTGCCAATTCCATGTAATAGTCCCACACTGGTGCTCTGCTTTTCTCTGCCATCTGTCAAACACACACACACACACACACACACACACACACACACACACAGCTCTCTGAAGTGACAATGACACTGAAGAGTCTGCTTAGGAGACAAATACTCTCAACTGTTTGAATAAAAATAGAGTTTAAGTTACCTGTGATGAATGTTGAAAACAAAAACTAGACTTTCTATATGCAGGAAATCCTATTTTAATAATGGCCATGGTATGTATTGACTACCAAATTGCGAGTCATAATTCCCATGACACCTTCCAGCAAAATCTGAAAAGCGGTTCTTTCATTCATTTATTCCATAGGATATTTTTTTAGATGAACTTAAATAAGGTCTGTGTTTCGTGTAGGATTACACCACCTTGCCAATTTTATAATTTTATAACTGTGTAGATATCCATAGGACAAGGTAACTGATCAATATTGGCTAAATATAAGCAAAGATCATTTTTTTTTGTAGAGTCGATTTATGAAAATATGTTGACGAACGTTACCTTATCCTAGTGAGATTTACTAGAGGCGGTTTAAGTACGAAACACAGACCTTATTGGAAGTAGATCAAGACATTCTCTATGGAAGACATGAACAGAGGCGGTTTAAGTACTAAACACAGACCTTATTGGAAGTAGATCAAGACATTCTCTATGGAAGACATGAACAGAGGCGGTTTAAGTACTAAACACAGACCTTATTGAAGTAGATCAAGACATTCTCTATGGAAGACATGAACAGAGGCGGTTTAAGTACTAAACACAGACCTTATTGGAAGTAGATCAAGACATTCTCTATGGAAGACATGAACAGAGGCGGTTTAAGTACTAAACACAGACCTTATTGGAAGTAGATCAAGACATTCTCTATGGAAGACATGAACAGAGGCGGTTTAAGAACTAAACACAGACCTTATTGGAAGTAGATCAAGACATTCTCTATGGAAGACATGAACAGAGGCGGTTTAAGTACTAAACACAGACCTTATTGGAAGTAGATCAAGACATTCTCTATGGAAGACATGAACAGAGGCGGTTTAAGTACTAAACACAGACCTTATTGGAAGTAGATCAAGACATTCTCTATGGAAGACATGAACAGAGGCGGTTTAAGTACTAAACACAGACCTTATTGGAAGTAGATCAAGACATTCTCTATGGAAGACATGAACAGAGGCGGTTTAAGTACTAAACACAGACCTTATTGGAAGTAGGTCAAGACATTCTCTATGGAAGACATGAACAGAGGCGGTTTAAGTACTAAACACAGACCTTATTGGAAGTAGGTCAAGACATTCTCTATGGAAGACATGAACGGTAAAATCACGAAGGAAACCCTTTCAATCAGAATACAGCTCTAAATGTTGATCTCACAATTGTGGCTTGCTGACCCAAAGAGGGCCTTATTCAAAATCAAGCCTACTGTGTTCTTAACTGACTTTATTTAATAAAGATTATATAATGGTGTAAAAAAAAAATATAAAGAAAAATAGGCAAAATCGGAGCCCAAAAATACCGATTTCCAATTGTTATGAAAACTTGAAATCGGCCCCAATTAATCAGCCGTTCCGATTAATCGGTCGACCTCTAATAGAGACAGAGATACATGTACATATTACTGTTCAATCAACTAACATGCAGTATGTTAGTATTCCAGTCCTTTAAAATCTAAGGGGAAATCCTGGAGTTAAGCCAGCGTAAATGGAATGTGGAATTCCCCTTTCATGCACTTTTCTCTGACCTTGAACTTAAGAAACATCATGCTAATCATCCCCTATTCGTTTGAGGTGTAGATCAAAGAGGTGAAGGTGTTGGCCTACAGACAGCGCTGTATTCAAATGGAAATAAAAACTATTCTCCACTGCACTGCAATTTACATTGTGTGATAAGAGGCTGCTCTATTGATACAATCTAGGTAAATGAGTAATCCGCTGGGATCGTAAAATATAAATGGCAATTGTTTTACATCTTTTACCTTGAAGATCGCTGGAGATAAATGTTAAACTTTCAGTCAAACTGAAGCATGTCAACATGTCATTTTCCAATATTTCATGGTTTGAACAATTGAATATGGTAACTTCCAGGATGAATCAAACCAATTTTTTATAAACTCGGCAACAAACAAAAGAAACGTCCCTTTTTTCAGGACACTGTCTTTCAAAGATAATTAGTAAAAAAAAATCAAAATAACTTCACAGATCTTCATTGTAAAGGGTTTAAACACTGTTTCCAATGCCTGTTCTATGAACCATGAACAATTACTGAACGGTCTTTAAGACACTAACAGCTTACAGACGGTAGGCAATTAAGGTCACAGTTATGAAAACTTAGGACACTAAAAAGGCCTTTCTACTGACTCAGAAAAACACCAAAGAAAGATACCCAGGCTTCCTGGTCATCTGCGTGAACGTGCCTTAGGCATGCTGCAAGGGGCATGAGAACTGCAGATTTGGCCAGGGCAATAAATTGCAATGTCTGTACTGTGAGATGCCTAAGACAGCGCTACAGGGAGACAGGACGGACAGCTGATCGTCCTCGCAGTGGATCGGTACATCCGAACATCACACCTGCGGGACAGGTACAGGATGGCAACAACAACTGCCCTAGTTACACCAGGAACGCCCAATCCCTCCATCAGTGCTCAGACTGTCTGCAATAGGCTGAGAGAGGTTGGACTGAGGGCTTGTAGGCCTGTTGTAAGGCAGGTCCTCACCAGACATCACCTGCAACAATGTCGCCTATGGGTACAAACCCACCATCGCTGGTCCTGACAGGACTGGCAAAAAGTGCTCTTCACTGACGAGTCGCAGTTTTGTCTCACCAGGGGTGATGGTCAATTGGCATTTATTGTCGAAGGAATGAGCGTTACACCGAGGCCTGTACTCTGGAGTGGGATCGATTTGGAGGTGGAGAGTCCGTCATGGTCTGGGGCGGTGTGTCACAGCATCATCGGACTGAGCTTGTTGTCATTGCAGGCAATCTCAACGCTGTGCGTTACAGGGAAGACATCCTCCTCCCTCATGTGGTACCCTTCCTGCAGGCTCATCCTGACATGACCCTCCAGCATGACAATGCCACCAGTCATACTGCTCGTTCTGTGTATGTGATTTCCTGCAAGACAGGAATGTCCTTGTTCTGCCATGGCGAGCGAAGAGCCCTGATCTCAAGCCCATTGAGCAAATCATTGAGCACGTCTGGGACCGTTGGATCGGAGGGTGCGGCCTAGGGCACGTCTGGGACCCGTTGGATCGGAGGGTGCGGCCTAGGGCACGTCTGGGACCCGTTGGATCGGAGGGTGCGGCCTAGGGCACGTCTGGGACCCGTTGGATCGGAGGGTGCGGCCTAGGGCACGTCTGGGACCCGTTGGATCGGAGGGTGCGGCCTAGGGCACGTCTGGGACCCGTTGGATCGGAGGGTGCGGCCTAGGGCACGTCTGGGAGCTCCCCAAATGTTTTTTTATTTTTATAAATACTTTCCTAACCCTAAATAGTACAAGATCAGAGTACAAGATCAGAGTATTTGTTTATCTACCAATTGGTGCTGAAAAGGAGATGAATGTTTTGCTTTCTGTCATTCATCCCTGATATTCTGAACTGTTCTCTCCATATATTCTAGTGAGTCTAATTAAAGGTACACCAAATTTAAAGGGGATGGCTTTAGAAAACATATGCTGGAAAACCCAAAGGAATGAAAACTCCACAAGAAAGATCTGTTGGTGTCAGAAGGTAAGTGTAGCTGGTGCAGGAAGTCAGGCGCAGGAGAGCAAAATGAGCAGCGTCCTTTACTCAAAAAATATAAAGGCACAAGGTAAACAAATACACCAAATACAGGAAGTCACAAATACCAATAAATATAACGCACGGGTGAACACAGTACCCCGTCATAAAAACCAGCCATCAGGAACCGAACTGAACATAGAAATAAACGAACAACAAACATGAACATGTAATAATGGATAATGAAAACCAGGTGCGTAGAATATAAAGACAAAACAAATGGAAAATGAAAGATGGATCAGCGATGGCTGGAAGACCGGTGACGCCCGAACAAGGAGAGGGATCGACCTCGGCGGAAGTCGTGACAGTTGGCCAGTAAGTGGGAAGGTTTTCAGTGGGTTAATTTAATGTATTCGGCGCTAACAAGGGAACCATTCCTCTAAAACCTGTTAAGCTCCTGCAACAAAGGTAAGTCTGAATACCAACTACTGAGAAGTGCAGAAGAAAGACATGCATTTCCTAAATCTGAATCGGACCCCAAAAATGAAAAAAATAAATAAACATAAGCCCAAACATAAGCCCATGTCATATGTGTCTCTACATTAAAGATTTCATCATACATTAGAGATGTATGTATACATATCTCAAGTAAATTGTCAGTGATGTAAGTTAGCATTTGTACAATGATTTGTTAATTTAGCAGATAATAATAATATATAACAACAGCTCCAGAGGATCAGCCTGGGGAGCCATGGGAGGTTCTGTATAAAAAATTTAAAATTAAATTTTCTAGCGTTAGTCTGGTTTGACAGGAGCTGTTAGGATACCATCCCTGTGCGTCCCAAATGGTATCCTATTCCCTACAAAGTACACTACTATTGATCAGGGCCCATACGTCTCTTGGTAAAAGTAGTGAACTATATAGGGAATAGGGTGGCATTTTGGGACTCACCTTTTCTGTATCTGGTAGAACTGCAGTGAGTTTAACCTTGAGTGGGTGTACACGGACTGGCTGCCCCAGGGGAGAAAACATTCCCCTCAGCTCTTCTCCCTTCTCACACACACAGAGAGAGACAAGAGAGAGAGAGAGAGAGAGAGTCACAAAGAGAGACAGAGAGAGAGTCACAGAGAGAGTGAGGGAGTCACAGAGAGAGGGAGAGATAGAGAGCGAGAGAGAGAGACAGAGAGTCACAGAGAGACAGAGAGAGAGAGAGAGAGAGACAGACAGGGTGAGAGAGAGACAGAGAGAGAGAGAGGCACAGAGAGAGAGAGAGTTTAACCTTGAGTGGGTGTACATGGACTGGCTGCCCTAGGGGAGAAAACATTCCCCTCAGCTCTTCTCCCTTCTCACACACACAGAGAGAGACAAAGAGAGAGTGAGAGAGAGAGAGTCACAAAGAGAGACAGAGAGAGAGAGAGAGAGTCACAGAGAGAGAGAGAGTCACAAAGAGAGTGAGGGAGTCACAGAGAGAGAGAGAGAGTCACAAAGAGAGTGAGGGAGTCACAGAGAGAGAGATAGAGAGAGACAGAGAGACAGAGAGAGAGAGAGAGGGAGAGAGAGTGAGAGAGAGAGAGAGAGAGAGAGAGAGAGCGAGAGAGAGTGAGAGAGAGAAACAGAGAGAGAGAGACAGAGAGAGAGAGTGAGAGAGAGACAGAGAGAGAGAGAGAGACAGAGAGAGAGAGAGTGAGAGAGAGAGACAGAGAGAGAGTGAGAGAGAGACAGAGAGAGAGACAGGTGAAAATAAACACTGCAGGCACAAGGATGGGGAGAGAGAGACATTGGGAAGAAGAAAAGGGAGATCGAGTATAGTTTGAAACGAGACAGACAACAACATAGGTTATAGCCTGGATGGTTTCCTAGCAATAAAACCCATGACAGCGTTACAGCGTTCACAAACCTTAGGACAAAACAACTGTCAACTCCAAAGGATTATTCGACACATGTAAACAATATTTAGTCTCTAAATGGTACTTGAGACACATTTGCACAACAACCACAACCAATACATCGTTACAGTTGTTGGTTAGCTAACTAGTGAACTTTAGCCATATTAGCGTAGATGTGACCTAAGTCCAGAATCAGGGCAGCTTCTTGCCATTGTTGCTAGCCACCTGGCTATCCAGAATCAGGGCAGCTTCTTGTCATTGATGCTAGCTACCTGGCTATCCAGAATCAGGGCAGCTTCTTGTCATTGTTGCTAGCTACCTGGCTATCCACAATCAGGGCAGCTTCTTGTCATTGTCGCTAGCTACCTGGCTATCCAGAATCAGGGCAGCTTCTTGTCATTGTTGCTAGCTACCAGACCGTTCAGAATGAGGGCAGCTTCTTGCCATTGTTGCTAGCTACCTGGCTATCCAGAATCAGGGCAGCTTCTTGTCATTGTTGCTAGCTACCTGGCTATCCACAATCAGGGCAGCTTCTTGTCATTGTTGCTAGCCAACTGGCTATCCAGAAACAGGGCAGCTTCTTGTCATTGTTGCTAGCCAACTGGCTATCCAGAAACAGGACAGCTTCTTGTCATTGTTGCTAGCTACCAGACCGTTCAGAATGAGGGCAGCTTCTTGTCATTGTTGCTAGCCAACTGGCTATCCAGAATCAGGACAGCTTCTTGTCATTGTTGCTAGCTACCAGACCGTTCAGAATGAGGGCAGCTTCTTGTCATTGTTGCTAGCCAACTGGCTATCCAGAATCAGGACAGCTTCTTGTCATTGTTGCTAGCTACCTGGCTATCCAGAATCAGGGCAGCTTCTTGTCATTGTTGCTAGCTACCTGGCTATCCAGAATCAGGGCAGCTTCTTGTCATTGTTGCTAGCTACCTGGCTATCCAGAAACAGGACAGCTTCTTTATCATTGTTGCTAGCCAACTGGCTATCCAGAATCAGGACAGCTTCTTGTCATTGTTGCTAGCTACCAGACCGTTCAGAATGAGGGCAGCTTCTTGTCATTGTTGCTAGCCAACTGGCTATCCAGAATCAGGACAGCTTCTTGTCATTGTTGCTAGCTACCTGGCTATCCACAATCAGGGCAGCTTCTTGTCATTGTCGCTAGCTACCTGGCTATCCAGAATCAGGGCAGCTTCTTGTCATTGTCGCTAGCTACCTGGCTATCCAGAATCAGGGCAGTTTCTTGTCATTGTCGCTAGCTACCTGGCTATCCAGAATCAGGGCAGCTTCTTGTCATTGTTGCTAGCTACCTGGCTATCCAGAATCAGGGCAGCTTCTTGTCATTGTTGCTAGCTACCTGGCTATCCAGAATCAGGGCAGTTTCTTTTTATTGTTGCTAGCCAACTGGCTATCCAGAATCAGGGCAGCTTCTTGTCATTGTTGCTAGCCAACTGGCTATCCAGAATCAGGACAGCTTCTTGTCATTGTTGCTAGCCAACTGGCTATCCAGAATCAGGACAGCTTCTTGTCATTGTTGCTATCTACCTGGCTAGAGGAGGAGGAGAACGTTACAGGAGGAGAACGTTAGAGGAGAGTATAATAAGAGGAGAGATAGCAATAGCCTGGCCACTGCTCTAAGAGCAGAGATAGCAATAAACTGGCCACTGTTCTAAGAGCAGAGATAGCAATTGACTGGCCACTGCTCTAAGAGGAGAGATAGCAATAGACTGGCCACTGCTCTAAGAGGAGAGATAGCAATAGACTGGCCACTGCTCTAAGAGGAGAGATAGCAATGGACTGGCCACTGCTCTAAGAGGAGAGATAGCAATAGACTGGCCACTGCTCTAAGAGGAGAGATAGCAATAGACTGGCCACTGCTCTAAGAGCAGAGATAGCAATTGACTGGCCACTGCTCTAAGAGGAGAGATAGCAATAGACTGGCCACTGCTCTAAGAGGAGAGATAGCAATAGACTGGCCACTGCACTAAGAGCAGAGATAGCAATAGACTGGCCACTGCTCTAAGAGCAGAGATAGCAATAGACTGGCCACTGCTCTAAGAGGAGAGCTAGCAATAGACTGGCCACTGCTCTAAGAGGAGAGATAGCAATAGACTGGCCACTGCTCTAAGAGGAGAGATAGCAATAGACTGGCCACTGCTCTAAGAGGAGAGATAGCAATAGACTGGCCACTGCTCTAAGAGCAGAGATAGCAATATACTGGCCACTGCTCTAAGAGCAGAGATAGCAATAGACTGGACACTGCTCTAAGAGCAGAGATAGCAATAGACTGACCACTGCTCTAAGAGGAGAGATAGCAATAGACTGGCCACTGCTCTAAGAGGAGAGATAGCAATAGACTGGCCACTGCTCTAATAGCAGAGATAGCAATAGACTGGCCACTGCACTAAGAGTAGAGATAGCAATAGACTGGCCACTGCACTAAGAGGAGAGAAAGCAATAGACTGGCCACTGCTCTAAGAGCAGAGATAGCAATAGACTGGCCACTGCACTAAGAGGAGAGATAGCAATAGACTAGCCACTGCTCTAAGAGGAGAGATAGCAACAGACTGGCCACTGCTCTAAGAGGAGAGATAGAAACATACAACATGCTCTTCCTAGACTGTATAAGCTATGAGGATTTGATCCTGTGGGGATCCCTAGTGGTCAGGAGATCATGTTCATGTCTCTGCTCCGTTCTGACCCTCACTGACTTCCTCTGCAGATATTGTCACTCATTTAAGATTCTGTAGTGTGTGTGTGTGCGTGCGCGTGTGTGTGTGCGTGTGTGAGAGAGTCATTCTCACTCCTTAAAAGACAGAGCAGAGCTGTTCTGCTTAATGAAAGCTGCAGGGAATATACACTCCTCTATGTATTCATTTGGACAGAGATGATCTTTACTCCCCTATGTATTCATTTGGACAGAGATGATCTTTACTCCCCTATGTATTCATTTGGACAGAGATGATCTTTACTCCTCTATGTATTCATTTGGACAGAGATGATCTTTACTCCCCTATGTATTCATTTGGACAGAGATGATCTTTGCTCCCCTATGTATTCATTTGGACAGAGATGATCTTTACTCCCCTATGTATTCATTTGGACAGCGATGATCTTTACTCCCCTGTGTATTCATTTGGACAGAGATGATCTTTACTCCCCTATGTATTCATTTGGACAGAGATGATCTTCACTCCCCTATGTATTCATTTGGACAGAGATGATCTTTACTCCCCTGTGTATTCATTTGGACAGAGATGATCTTTACTCCCCTATGTATTCATTAGGACAGAGATGATCTTTACTCCCCTATGTATTCATTTGGACAGAGATGATCTTTACTCCCCTATGTATTCATTTGGACAGAGATGATCTTTGCTCCCCTATGTATTCATTTGGACAGAGATGATCTTTACTCCCCTATGTATTCATTTGGACAGCGATGATCTTTACTCCCCTGTGTATTCATTTGGACAGAGATGATCTTTACTCCCCTATGTATTCATTTGGACAGAGATGATCTTCACTCCCCTATGTATTAATTTGGACAGAGATGATCTTTACTGCTCTATGTATTCATTTGGACAGAGATGATCTACACCTTTTATTTACCATTTAGAAATTAAAGCACTTCATGTATCTCGTCCCCCGATATGAAGGTGGCGTAGATACTTGGACAAATGTGCTTATATTAATTAATTAGATTAAAAGTAGTGAAAAGTATAGTATTTAGTACCATATCGCTAGTACGCAAACACTACAACATAGCTTCTCACTCTACAATCGTGTTAGATGCATTTGCTGTTTGTTTTGATGTTGCATTTCAGATTATTGTGTGCCCAATAGAAATGAATGGTGAATCATGTATTATGTCATTTTGTGGTGACTTTTATTGTAAATAAGAATAGAATATGTTTTCTAAACACTTCTACATTACTGTGGATACGACCATTGATTACGGAAAATCATGAATGAAGCATGAATAATGATGAGTAGTTATCCTCTAGATCAGATGTAGTTACCCTCTAGATCAGGGTATGGTACTGTATAGATGTAGTTACCCTCTAGATCAGGGTATGGTACTGTATAGATGTAGTTACCCTCTAGATCAGGGACTGTATAGATGTAGTTACCCTCTAGATCAGGGTCTGTATAGATGTAGTTACCCTCTAGATCAGGGTCTGTATAGATGTAGTTACCCTCTAGATCAGGGTCTGTATAGATGTAGTTACCCTCTAGATCAGGGTCTGTATAGATGTAGTTACCCTCTAGATCAGGGTCTGGTACTGTATAGATGTAGTTACCCTCTAGATCAGGGACTGGATAGATGTAGTTACCCTCTAGATCAGGGTATGGTACTGTATAGATGTAGTTACCCTCTAGATCAGGGTCTGGTACTGTATAGATGTAGTTACCCTCTAGATCAGGGTCTGTATAGATGTAGTTACCCTCTAGATCAGGGTCTGTATAGATGTAGTTACCCTCTAGATCAGGGTCTGTATAGATGTAGTTACCCTCTAGATCAGGGTCTGTATAGACCCTCTAGATCAGGGTCTGTATGATGTAGTTACCCCTCTAGATCAGGGTCCCTAGATCAGGGTCTGGTACTGTATAGATGTAGTTACCCTCTAGATCAGGGTCTGTATAGATGTAGTTACCCTCTAGATCAGGGTCTGTATAGATGTAGTTACCCTCTAGATCAGGGTCTGGTACTGTATAGATGTAGTTACCCTCTAGATCAGGGTCTGTATAGATGTAGTTACCCTCTAGATCAGGGTCTGTATAGATGTAGTTACCCTCTAGATCAGGGTCTGGTACTGTATAGATGTAGTTACCCTCTAGATCAGGGTCTGTATAGATGTAGTTACCCTCTAGATCAGGGTCTGTATAGATGTAGTTACCCTCTAGATCAGGGTCTGTATAGATGTAGTTACCCTCTAGATCAGGGTCTGTATAGATGTAGTTACCCTCTAGATCAGGGTCTGGTACTGTATAGATGTAGTTACCCTCTAGATCAGGGTCTGTATAGATGTAGTTACCCTCTAGATCAGGGTCTGTATAGATGTAGTTACCCTCTAGATCAGGGTCTGTATAGATGTAGTTACCCTCTAGATCAGGGTCTGTATAGATGTAGTTACCCTCCCTCTAGATCAGGGTCTGTATAGATGTAGTTACCCTCTAGATCAGGGTCTGTATAGATGTAGTTACCCTCTAGGGTCCCTGATCAGATCTAGTTACCCTCAGGGTCTGTTACCCTCTATAGGGTCTGATGTAGTTACCCTCTAGATCAGGGTCTGTATAGATGTAGTTATCCTCTAGATCAGGGTCTGGTACTGTATAGATGTAGTTACCCTCTAGATCAGGGTCTGTATAGATGTAGTTACCCTCTAGATCAGGGTCTGTATAGGGTTACCCTCTAGATCAGGGTCTGTATAGATGTAGTTACCCTCTAGATCAGGGTCTGGTACTGTATAGATGTAGTTACCCTCTAGATCAGGGTCTGGTACTGTATAGATGTAGTTACCCTCTAGATCAGGGTCTGGTCTGTATAGATGTAGTTACTCTCTAGATCTAGATCAGGGTCTGGTACTGTATAGATGTAGTTAGTTACCCTCTAGATCAGGGTCTGTATAGATGTAGTTACCCTCTAGATCAGGGTCTGTATAGATGTAGTTACCCTCTAGATCAGGGTCTGTATAGATGTAGTTACCCTCTAGATCAGGGTCTGTATAGATGTAGTTACCCTCTAGATCAGGGTCTGTATAGATGTAGTTACCCTCTAGATCAGGGTCTGTATAGATGTAGTTACCCTCTAGATCAGGGTCTGGTACTGTCTAGATCAGGGTCTGGTACTGTATAGATGTAGTTACCCTCTAGATCAGGGTCTGGTACTGTATAGATGTAGTTACCCTCTAGATCAGGGTCTGTATAGATGTAGTTACCCTCTAGATCAGGGTCTGTATAGATGTAGTTACCCTCTAGATCAGGGTCTGGTACTGTATAGATGTAGTTACCCTCTAGATCAGGGTCTGGTACTGTATAGATGTAGTTACCCTCTAGATCAGGGTCTGTATAGATGTAGTTACCCTCTAGATCAGGGTCTGGTACTGTATAGATGTAGTTACCCTCTAGATCAGGGACTGTATAGATGTAGTTACCCTCTAGATCAGGGTCTGTATAGATGTAGTTACTCTCTAGATCAGGGTCTGGTACTGTATAGATGTAGTTATCCTCTAGATCAGGGTCTGGTACTGTATAGATGTAGTTACCCTCTAGATCAGGGTCTGTATAGATGTAGTTACCCTCTAGATCAGGGTCTGGTACTGTATAGATGTAGTTACCCTCTAGATCAGGGTCTGGTACTGTATAGATGTAGTTACCCTCTAGATCAGGGTCTGTATAGATGTAGTTACCCTCTAGATCAGGGACTGTATAGATGTAGTTACCCTCTAGATCAGGGTCTGTATAGATGTAGTTACCCTCTAGATCAGGGTCTGTATAGATGTAGTTACCCTCTAGATCAGGGTCTGTATAGATGTAGTTACCCTCTAGATCAGGGTCTGTATAGATGTAGTTACCCTCTAGATCAGGGTCTGTATAGATGTAGTTACCCTCTAGATCAGGGTCTGTATAGATGTAGTTACCCTCTAGATCAGGGTCTGTATAGATGTAGTTACCCTCTAGATCAGGGTCTGTATAGATGTAGTTACTCTCTAGATCAGGGTCTGGTACTGTATAGATGTAGTTACCCTCTAGATCAGGGTCTGGTACTGTATAGATGTAGTTACCCTCTAGATCAGGGTCTGTATAGATGTAGTTACCCTCTAGATCAGGGTCTGTATAGATGTAGTTACCCTCTAGATCAGGGTCTGTATAGATGTAGTTACCCTCTAGATCAGGGTCTGTATAGATGTAGTTACCCTCTAGATCAGGGTCTGTAGTTACCCTCTAGATCAGGGTCTGTATAGATGTAGTTACCCTCTAGATCAGGGTCTGTATAGATGTAGTTACCCTCTAGATCAGGGTCTGTACTGTATAGATGTAGTTACCCCTCTAGATCAGGGTCTGTTACCCTCTAGATACTGTATAGATGTAGTTACCCTCTAGATCAGGGGTCTGTATAGATGTAGTTACCCTCTAGATCAGGGTCTGTATAGATGTAGTTACCCTCTAGATCAGGGTCTGTATAGATGTAGTTACCCTCTAGATCAGGGTACTGTATAGATGTAGTTACCCTCTAGATCAGGGTCTGTACCCTCTAGATCAGGGACTGTATAGATGTAGTTACCCTCTAGATCAGGGTCTGGTACTGTATAGATGTAGTTACCCTCTAGATCAGGGTCTGTATAGATGTAGTTACCCTCTAGATCAGGGTCTGGTACTGTATAGATGTAGTTACCCTCTAGATCAGGGTCTGTATAGATGTAGTTACCCTCTAGATCAGGGTCTGTATAGATGTAGTTACCCTCTAGATCAGGGTCTGTATAGATGTAGTTACCCTCTAGATCAGGGTCTGGTACAGGGTCTGTATAGATGTAGTTACCCTCTAGATCAGGGTCTGTATAGATGTAGTTACCCTCTAGATCAGGGACTGTATAGATGTAGTTACCCTCTAGATCAGGGTCTGTATAGATGTAGTTACCCTCTAGATCAGGGTCTGGTACTGTATAGATGTAGTTACCCTCTAGATCAGGGTCTGTATAGATGTAGTTACCCTCTAGATCAGGGTCTGGTACTGTATAGATGTAGTTACCCTCTAGATCAGGGTCTGTATAGATGTAGTTACCCTCTAGATCAGGGTCTGTATAGATGTAGTTACCCTCTAGATCAGGGTCTGGTACTGTATAGATGTAGTTACCCTCTAGATCAGGGTCTGTATAGATGTAGTTACCCTCTAGATCAGGGTCTGTATAGATGTAGTTACCCTCTAGATCAGGGTCTGTATAGATGTAGTTACCCTCTAGATCAGGGTCTGTATAGATGTAGTTACCCTCTAGATCAGGGTCTGTATAGATGTAGTTACCCTCTAGATCAGGGACTGTATAGATGTAGTTACCCTCTAGATCAGGGTCTGTATAGATGTAGTTACTCTCTAGATCAGGGTCTGGTACTGTATAGATGTAGTTACCCTCTAGATCAGGGTCTGGTACTGTATAGATGTAGTTACCCTCTAGATCAGGGACTGTATAGATGTAGTTACCCTCTAGATCAGGGTCTGTATAGATGTAGTTACCCTCTAGATCAGGGTCTGGTACTGTATAGATGTAGTTACCCTCTAGATCAGGGTCTGTATAGATGTAGTTACCCTCTAGATCAGGGTCTGTATAGATGTAGTTATCCTCTAGATCAGGGTCTGGTACTGTATAGATGTAGTTACCCTCTAGATCAGGGTCTGGTACTGTATAGATGTAGTTACCCTCTAGATCAGGGTCTGTATAGATGTAGTTACCCTCTAGATCAGGGTCTGTATAGATGTAGTTACCCTCTAGATCAGGGTCTGTATAGATGTAGTTACCCTCTAGATCAGGGGGTCTGTATAGATGTAGTTACCCTCTAGATCAGGGTTCTGGTACTGTATAGATGTAGTTACCCTCTAGATCAGGGTCTGTATAGATGTAGTTACCCTCTAGATCAGGGTCTGTTACCCTCTAGATCACTGTATAGATGTAGTTACCCTCTAGATCAGGGTCTGTATAGATGTAGTTACCTCTAGATCAGGGTCTGTATAGATGGGATCAGGGTCTGTATAGATGTAGTTACCCTCTAGATCAGGGTCTGTATAGATGTAGTTACCCTCTAGATCAGGGTCTGTATAGATGTAGTTACCCTCTAGATCAGGGTCTGTATAGATGTAGTTACCCTCTAGATCAGGGTCTGTATAGATGTAGTTACCCTCTAGATCAGGGTCTGGTACTGTATAGATGTAGTTACCCTCTAGATCAGGGTCTGTATAGATGTAGTTACCCTCTAGATCAGGGTCTGTATAGATGTAGTTACCCTCTAGATCAGGGACTGTATAGATGTAGTTACCCTCTAGATCAGGGTCTGGTACTGTATAGATGTAGTTACCCTCTAGATCAGGGACTGGATAGATGTAGTTACCCTCTAGATCAGGGTGTGGTACTGTATAGATGTAGTTACCCTCTAGATCAGATGGTTACCCTCTAGATCAGGGTCTGTATAGATGTAGTTACCTCTAGATCAGGGTCTGGTACTGTATAGATGTAGTTACCCTCTAGATCAGGGTCTGTATAGATGTAGTTACCCTCTAGATCAGGGTCTGTATAGATGTAGTTACCCTCTAGATCAGGGGGTCAGGGTCTGTATAGATGTAGTTACCCTCTAGATCAGGGTCTGGTACTGTATAGATGTAGTTACCCTCTAGATCAGGGTCTGTATAGATGGTCAGGGGACTGTATAGATGTAGTTACCCTCTAGATCAGGGTCTGTATAGATGTAGTTACCCTCTAGATCAGGGTCTGTATAGATGTAGTTACCCTCTAGATCAGGGTCTGTATAGATGTAGTTACCCTCTAGATCAGGTTCTGGTTACTGTATAGATGTAGTTACCCTCTAGATCAGGGTCTGTATAGATGTAGTTACCCTCTAGATCAGGGTCTGTACCCCTAGATCAGGGTCTGTATAGATGTAGTTACCCTCTAGATCAGGGTCTGTATAGATGTAGTTACCCTCTAGATCAGGGTCTGTATAGATGTAGTTACCCTCTAGATCAGGGTCTGTATAGATGTAGTTACCCTCTAGATCAGGGTCTGTATAGATGTAGTTACCCTCTAGATCAGGGTCTGTATAGATGTAGTTACCCTCTAGATCAGGGTCTGTATAGATGTAGTTACCCTCTAGATCAGGGTCTGGTACTGTATAGATGTAGTTACCCTCTAGATCAGGGACTGGATAGATGTAGTTACCCTCTAGATCAGGGTATGGTACTGTATAGATGTAGTTACCCTCTAGATCAGGCTCTGTATAGATGTAGTTACCCTCTAGATCAGGGTCTGTATAGATGTAGTTACCCTCTAGATCAGGGTCTGGTACTGTATAGATGTAGTTACCCTCTAGATCAGGGACTGTATAGTCTGTTACCCTCTAGTACTGTATAGATGTAGTTACCCTCTAGATCAGGGTCTGTATAGATGTAGTTACCCTCTAGATCAGGGTCTGGTCTGTATAGATGTAGTTACCCTCTAGATCAGGGTCTGTATAGATGTAGTTACCCTCTAGATCAGGGTCTGTATAGATGTAGTTACCCTCTAGATCAGGGTCTGGTACTGTATAGATGTAGTTACCCTCTAGATCAGGGTCTGTATAGATGTAGTTACCCTCTAGATCAGGGGGTACTGTATAGATGTAGTTACCCTCTAGATCAGGGTCTGTATAGATGTAGTTACCCTCTAGATCAGGGTCAGGGTCTGTATAGATGTAGTTACCCTCCCTGTATAGATGTAGTTCTAGATCAGGGTCTGGTACTGTATAGATGTAGTTACCCTCTAGATCAGGGTCTGGTACTGTATAGATGTAGTTACCCTCTAGATCAGGGTCTGGTACTGTATAGATGTAGTTACCCTCTAGATCAGGGTCTGTATAGATGTAGTTACCTCTAGATCAGGGGGTCTGTATAGATGTAGTTACCCTCTAGATCAGGGACTGTATAGATCCTGTATAGATGTAGTTACCCTCTAGATCAGGGTCTGTATAGATGTAGTTACCCTCTAGATCAGGGTCTGTATAGATGTAGTTACCCTCTAGATCAGGGTCTGGTACTGTATAGATGTAGTTACCCTCTAGATCAGGGTCTGTATAGATGTAGTTACCCTCTAGATCAGGGTCTGTATAGATGTAGTTACCCCCTAGATCAGGGGGTCTGTATAGATGTAGTTACCTCTAGATCAGGGTCTGGTACTGTATAGATGTAGTTACCCTCTAGATCAGGGTCTGTATAGATGTAGTTACCCTCTAGATCAGGGTCTGTATAGATGTAGTTACCCTCTAGATCAGGGTCTGTATAGATGTAGTTACCCTCTAGATCAGGGTCTGTATAGATGTAGTTACCCCCTAGATCAGGGTCTGGTACTGTATAGATGTAGTTACCCTCTAGATCAGGGTCTGTATAGATGTAGTTACCCTCTAGATCAGGGTCTGTATAGATGTAGTTACCCTCTAGATCAGGGTCTGGTACTGTATAGATGTAGTTACTCTCTAGATCAGGGTCTGGTACTGTATAGATGTAGTTACCCTCTAGATCAGGGTCTGGTACTGTATAGATGTAGTCACCCTCTAGATCAGGGTCTGGTGCTGTATAGATGTAGTTACCCTCTAGATCAGGGTCTGTATAGATGTAGTTACCCTCTAGATCAGGGTCTGTATAGATGTAGTTACCCTCTAGATCAGGGTCTGGTACTGTATAGATGTAGTTACCCTCTAGATCAGGGTCTGTATAGATGTAGTTACCCTCTAGATCAGGGTCTGTATAGATGTAGTTACTCAGGGTCTCTAGATCAGGGTCTGGTACTGTATAGATGTAGTTACCCTCTAGATCAGGGTCTGGTACTGTTACCCTCTAGATGTATAGATTAGTTACCCTCTAGATCAGGGTCTGTATAGATGTAGTTACCCTCTAGATCAGGGTCTGTATAGATGTAGTTACCCTCTAGATCAGGGTCTGTATAGATGTAGTTACCCTCTAGATCAGGGTCTGTATAGATGTAGTTACCCTCTAGATCAGGGTCTGGTACTGTATAGATGTAGTTACCCTCTAGATCAGGGTCTGTATAGATGTAGTTACCCTCTAGATCAGGGTCTGTATAGATGTAGTTACCCTCTAGATCAGGGTCTGGTACTGTATAGATGTAGTTACCCTCTAGATCAGGGACTGTATAGATGTAGTTACCCTCTAGATCAGGGTCTGTATAGATGTAGTTATCCTCTAGATCAGGGTCTGGATAGATGTAGTTACCCTCTAGATCAGGGTCTGTATAGATGTAGTTACCCTCTAGATCAGGGTCTGTATAGATGTAGTTACCCTCTAGATCAGGGTCTGGTACTGTATAGATGTAGTTACCCTCTAGATCAGGGTCTGGTACTGTATAGATGTAGTTATCCTCTAGATCAGGGTCTGGTAATTAAACACAAGTACTTATTCTCTCCTCAGTGGAAATGTACCTAGAGTCCGTGTTGTAAAGCAACCTTGATCCCAGCAATGACACTCTAGGCAAGACAGTGTTCCACGATAAGCAGCTGTGTATAATATACAGTACCAGTCAAAAGTTTGGAAAACCTACTCATTAATTATTTGTTTTTGTGCCTCTTTTCCTCCCCAATTTCGTGGTATCCAATTGTTTTAGTAGCTACTATCTTGTCTCATCGCTACAACTCCCGTACGGGCTCGGGAGAGACGAAGGTTGAAAGTCATGCGTCCTCCGATACACAACCCAACCAAGCCGCACTGCTTCTTAACACAGCGCGAGGAAACACCGTGCACCTGGCAACCTTGGTTAGTGCGCACTGCGCCCGGCCCGCCACAGGAGTTGCTGGTGCGCGATGAGACAAGGATATCCCTACCGGCCAAACCCTCCCTAAACCGGACAACGCTTGGCCAATTGTGCTTTGCCCCACGGACCCCCCGGTCCAAACCTACTCATTTAAAAAAAACTATTTTCTACACTGTAGAATACAAGTAAAGACATCAAAACTATGAAATAACACACCAAATAAAAAAAGTGTTAAACCAATCAAAATATATATATATTTTTAATTGAGATGTATTCAAAGTAGCCACCATTTGCCTCAAGGACAGCTTTGCCACACTCTTGGCATTCACTCTACCAGTACTGTACATTGCCAGTGCTTGGTGTCAACGTTGAGGCCTACGTACCAGAGAGACACGGGTGAGTTGGGGCCTACGTACCAGAGAGACACGGGTGAGTTGGGGCCTACGTACCAGAGAGACACGGGTGAGTTGGGGCCAGACTCACTACAACTAACTGCTACAACTCACAGCTACTTCTGAACGGGAGAAAACCTTACGATTTTTAACTAGATTTAGGCCACTGCCTGCTCCCTTGGGAGTCTTTTAACAGCTTCTGGGTTGTCTTTTCAAGAGGATTTCTCCTGTCCTGTGTGCTGTGACATCAATAACGGTCCCGTTGTTCTACCGTGTGGCCACAGTCTGTCTGCGGGAATACGGAAAACAACAGGAACACCTTCCCCTTTATTAACCCTTATTCTAAACAGCCCCTGTGTGAAGACTTCTCAACGTCGCAGCTAGATAGTTGAAAACAGCTTCAGCTGTTCTGAGGGGGGGGGGGGGGGGGTGGTGCTCTGCAGTCTACACGGTGAGAAACTCAAGCTCTTCTGTCTGGAGGATAGACAGCTTGTCTGGAGGATAGACAGCCTGTCTGGAGGATAGACAGCCTGTCTGGAGGATAGACCGCCTGTCTGGAGGATAGACAGCCTGTCTGTGTGGTGTGTCAGGATAGACAGCCTGTCTGTGTGGTGTGTCAGGACAGACAGCCTGTCTGTGTGGTGTGTCAGGATAGACAGCCTGTCTGTGTGGTGTGTGGTTTAAGACAACATAGAAACACACAACTCTATATCAGTAGATGATTATAAGGTAGAAATACATTTTTAATTTGATTTTATTGTCATGACTTTTGATTTAGTGTTTATTTATTTTGTGTGTAATTAAACAATGTTTATGAAATTAAGTTTTTATTCTGACGGTGATGATTTTCATTTACATGCATGATAGATACCTGCACACTGTCGAGCTCCCACAGTTTTATTGAATCTCAACACAACGGCCAAAACATTACACACAATACAACTGAGTTAAACGGTGTTTGGGCATCTTTCTTTCACGACTTTGTGACCTTCATCCAGAAGTAACAGGATATGCCTATACACTACCTATCTTATGAACAACAGTATTTAAACAAATATATATATATATATTTAACTAGGTAAGTCAGTTAATTAAGAACAAATTCTAATTTACAGTGACTGACTACCCGGGCCAAACCTGAACAATGCTCGGCCAGTTGTGTGCTGCCCTATGGGACTCCCAATCATGGCCGGATGTGACACAGCCTGGATTCAAACCAGGGACTTCCAGTGTCAGTGTTCCATTCTAGGAGGAACTCCACACTGCCCCGAAACCCTCACAGGAGAAGCTTTAATAAAGTGTAAACGATCCTGTGTGTAGCTGGTGTGGAGGAGTCAGACAGCAGATTATGAGTAATCAAAGTACTTTACTCAATAAATTACAATAAATACAACAAACAAAAAATGACTCACAAACAAACATGGGGGAACAGAGGGTTAAATAATGAACAAGTAATTGTGGGGATTGAAACCAGGTGTGTAAAACAAAGACAAAACAAATGGAAAATTAAAAGTGGATCGGCGATGGCTAGAAGGCTGGTGACGTCGAACCGCCGAACGCCGCCGGAGCACGGAGAGGGACCGACTTCGGCGGAAGTCGTGACATAAAGTGAAACAAAACCTGTAGTTAAACAGCTGTGAAAATGAAGGTCCTAATATTATGAATATAAGAATGAGTTGTTAAAATGATTACTCACAGATCTGCCTTAGCAATGAGAATCTATCATACGTGAGAATACCAGTGTTGCATCACATACACAGAGTACACTGAGTGCACAAAACATTAGGAACACCTTGACGATTATTGAGTTGCACCCCGTTTTGCCCTCAGAACAGCCTCAATTCTTCAGGGCATGGACTCTACAAGGTGTCGAAAGCGTTCCACAAGACCATGTTGACTCCAATGCTTCCCACAGTTGTGTCAAGAAGGCTGGTAGTGAATCTCAACTCCGAATTGCTCGTTTCATCTCAGCCCACAGATGCGTAATTGGATTGAGATATGGTGTCTGGGCAGGCCAATGCAGTAAGCCGAATTCACTGTCATGTTTGCAGAACTATTCCAGGATAATCCTAGCCTAGTGGGGCATTATCCTGCTGGGCGAAAAAAAATCTATTCCCAGAGGGATACACTGCTGCCATGAAGGGATGCACCTGATTGGCAATCATGTTCACATATCCTGTGTCCACTTTTATCAATGGGCTCAATGTGTGTCGTGAAAACAACAACAACACCATCACCGCCAGTCTGCAATGTTGACAGGCGGTATTATGGATGCATGTAGTCGTGTGTCTTTCATCATCCCCCCATCAGTGTGAAACAGCAGGAACCGGGATTCATCAGAGCAGGAAGTGTTTTCCAATTGTCCAGTGTTTTCGTTCCTTAGCCCACTGCAACCACAGTTTCTTTTTTTTTTGCTGAAAGAAGTTGAACTCTTTTAAGGTTGTCAGCTGCCATACCCCATTACTTCCTGCCAAGAAAGCAGCTACTCTTCCTGGGGTTTATTATGGATCCCCATTAGTTCCTGTCAAGGCAGCAGCTACTCTTCCTGGGGTTTATTATGGATCCCCATTAGTTCCTGCCAAGAAAGCAGCTACTCTTCCTGGGGTTTATTATGGATCCCCGTTAGTTCCTATCAAGGCAGCAGCTACTCTTCCTGGGGTTTATTATGGATCCCCATTAGTTCCTGTCAAGGCAGTAGCTACTCTTCCTGGGGTTTATTATGGATCCCCATTACTTCCTGCCAAGAATGCAGCTACTCTTCCTGGGGTTTATTATGGATCCCCATTAGTTCCTATCAAGGCAGCAGCTACTCTTCCTGGGGTTTATTATGGATCCCCATTAGTTCCTGCCAAGGTAGCAGCTACTCTTCCTGGGGTTTATTATGGATTCCCATTAGTTCCTATCAAGGCAGCAGCTACTCTTCCTGGGGTTTATTATGGATCCCCATTAGTTCCTGCCAAGGCAGCAGCTACTCTTCCTGGGGTTTATTATGGATTCCCATTAGTTCCTATCAAGGCAGCAGCTACTCTTCCTGGGGTTTATTATGGATCCCCATTAGTTCATGTCAAGGCAGCAGCTACTCTTCCTGGGGTTTATTATGGATCCCCATTAGTTCCTGCCAAGAAAGCAGCTAATCTTCCTGGGGTTTATTATGGATCCCCGTTAGTTCCTATCAAGGCAGCAGCTACTCTTCCTGGGGTTTATTATGGATCCCCATTAGTTCCTGTCAAGGCAGCAGCTACTCTTCCTGGGGTTTATTATGGATCCCCATTACTTCCTGCCAAGAATGCAGCTACTCTTCCTGGGGTTTATTATGGATCCCCATTAGCTCCTATCAAAGCAGCAGCTACTCTTCCTGGGGTTTATTATGGATCCCCATTAGTTCCTGCCAAGGCAGCAGCTACTCTTCCTGGGGTTTATTATGGATTCCCATTAGTTCCTATCAAGGCAGCAGCTACTCTTCCTGGGGTTTATTATGGATCCCCATTAGTTCCTGCCAAGGCAGCAGCTACTCTTCCTGGGGTTTATTATGGATCCCCATTAGTTCATATCAAGGCAGCAGCTACTCTTCCTGGGGTTTATTATGGATCCCCATTAGTTCCTGCCAAGGCAGCAGCTACTCTTCCTGGGGTTTATTATGGATCCCCATTAGTTCCTGCCAAGGCAGCAGCTACTCTTCCTGGGGTTTATTATGGATCCCCATTAGTTCCTGTCAAGGCAGCAGCTACTCTTCCTGGGGTTTATTATGGATCCCCATTAGTTCCTGCCAAGGCAACAGCTACTCTTCCTGAGGTTTATTATGGATCCCCATTAGTTCCTGCCAAGGCAGCAGCTACTCTTCCTGGGGTTTATTATGGATCCCCATTAGTTCCTGCCAAGGCAGCAGCTACTCTTCCTGGGGTTTATTATGGATCCCCATTAGTTCCTGCCAAGGTAACAGCTACTCTTCCTGGGGTTTATAATGGATCCCCATTAGTTCCTGTCAAGGCAGCAGCTACTCTTCCTGGGGTTTATTATGGATCCCCATTACTTCCTGCCAAGAAAGCAGCTACTCTTTCTGGGGTTTATTATGGATCCCCATTAGTTCCTGTCAAGGCAGCAGCTACTCTTCCTGGGGTTTATTATGGATCCCCATTAGTTCCTGCCAAGGCAGCAGCTACTCTTCCTGGGGTTTATTATGGATCCCCATTAGTTCCTGTCAAGGCAGCAGCTACTCTTCCTGGGGTTTATTATGGATCCCCATTAGTTCCTGCCAAGAAAGCAGCTAATCTTCCTGGGGTTTATTATGGATCCCCGTTAGTTCCTATCAAGGCAGCAGCTACTCTTCCTGGGGTTTATTATGGATCCCCATTAGTTCCTGTCAAGGCAGCAGCTACTCTTCCTGGGGTTTATTATGGATCCCCATTACTTCCTGCCAAGAATGCAGCTACTCTTCCTGGGGTTTATTATGGATCCCCATTAGTTCCTATCAAGGCAGCAGCTACTCTTCCTGGGGTTTATTATGGATCCCCATTAGTTCCTGCCAAGGCAGCAGCTACTCTTCCTGGGGTTTATTATGGATTCCCATTAGTTCCTATCAAGGCAGCAGCTACTCTTCCTGGGGTTTATTATGGATCCCCATTAGTTCCTGCCAAGGCAGCAGCTACTCTTCCTGGGGTTTATTATGGATCCCCATTAGTTCATATCAAGGCAGCAGCTACTCTTCCTGGGGTTTATTATGGATCCCCATTAGTTCCTGCCAAGGCAGCAGCTACTCTTCCTGGGGTTTATTATGGATCCCCATTAGTTCCTGCCAAGGCAGCAGCTACTCTTCCTGGGGTTTATTATGGATCCCCATTAGTTCATGTCAAGGCAGCAGCTACTCTTCCTGGGGTTTATTATGGATCCCCATTAGTTCCTGCCAAGGCAACAGCTACTCTTCCTGAGGTTTATTATGGATCCCCATTAGTTCCTGCCAAGGCAGCAGCTACTCTTCCTGGGGTTTATTATGGATCCCCATTAGTTCCTGCCAAGGCAGCAGCTACTCTTCCTGGGGTTTATTATGGATCCCCATTAGTTCCTGCCAAGGTAACAGCTACTCTTCCTGGGGTTTATAATGGATCCCCATTAGTTCCTGTCAAGGCAGCAGCTACTCTTCCTGGGGTTTATTATGGATCCCCATTAGTTCCTGCCAAGAAAGCAGCTACTCTTTCTGGGGTTTATTATGGATCCCCATTAGTTCCTGTCAAGGCAGCAGCTACTCTTCCTGGGGTTTATTATGGATCCCCATTAGTTCCTGCCAAGGCAGCAGCTACTCTTCCTGGGGTTTATTATGGATTCCCATTAGTTCCTATCAAGGCAGCAGCTACTCTTCCTGGGGTTTATTATGGATCCCCATTAGTTCCTGCCAAGGCAGCAGCTACTCTTCCTGGGGTTTATTATGGATCCCCATTAGTTCATATTAAGGCAGCAGCTACTCTTCCTGGGGTTTATTATGGATCCCCATTACTTCCTGCCAAGAATGCAGCTACTCTTCCTGGGGTTTATTATGGATCCCCATTAGTTCCTATCAAGGCAGCAGCTACTCTTCCTGGGGTTTATTATGGATCCCAATTACTTCCTGCCAAGAATGCAGCTACTCTTCCTGGGGTTTATTATGGATCCCCGTTAGTTCCTATCAAGGCAGCAGCTACTCTTCCTGGGGTTTATTATGGATCCCCATTAGTTCCTGTCAAGGCAGCAGCTACTCTTCCTGGGGTTTATTATGGATCCCCATTACTTCCTGCCAAGAATGCAGCTACTCTTCCTGGGGTTTATTATGGATCCCCATTAGTTCCTATCAAAGCAGCAGCTACTCTTCCTGGGGTTTATTATGGATCCCCATTAGTTCCTGCCAAGGCAGCAGCTACTCTTCCTGGGGTTTATTATGGATTCCCATTAGTTCCTATCAAGGCAGCAGCTACTCTTCCTGGGGTTTATTATGGATCCCCATTAGTTCCTGCCAAGGCAGCAGCTACTCTTCCTGGGGTTTATTATGGATCCCCATTAGTTCATATCAAGGCAGCAGCTACTCTTCCTGGGGTTTATTATGGATCCCCATTAGTTCCTGCCAAGGCAGCAGCTACTCTTCCTGGGGTTTATTATGGATCCCCATTAGTTCCTGCCAAGGCAGCAGCTACTCTTCCTGGGGTTTATTATGGATTCCCATTAGTTCCTATCAAGGCAGCAGCTACTCTTCCTGGGGTTTATTATGGATCCCCATTAGTTCCTGCCAAGGCAGCAGCTACTCTTCCTGGGGTTTATTATGGATCCCCATTAGTTCATATCAAGGCAGCAGCTACTCTTCCTGGGGTTTATTATGGATCCCCATTAGTTCCTGCCAAGGCAGCAGCTACTCTTCCTGGGGTTTATTATGGATCCCCATTAGTTCCTGCCAAGGCAGCAGCTACTCTTCCTGGGGTTTATTATGGATCCCCATTAGTTCCTGCCAAGGCAGCAGCTACTCTTCCTGGGGTTTATTATGGATCCCCATTAGTTCCTGCCAAGGCAACAGCTACTCTTCCTGGGGTTTATTATAGATCCCCATTAGTTCCTGCCAAGGCAGCAGCTACTCTTCCTGGGGTTTATTATGGATCCGCATTAGTTCCTGCCAAGGCAGCAGCTACTCTTCCTGAGGTTTATTATGGATCCCCATTAGTTCCTGCCAAGGCAGCAGCTACTCTTCCTGGGGTTTATTATGGATCCCCATTAGTTCCTGCCAAGGCAGCAGCTACTCTTCCTGGGGTTTATTATGGATCCCCATTAGTTCCTGCCAAGGTAACAGCTACTCTTCCTGGGGTTTATAATGGATCCCCATTAGTTCCTGTCAAGGCAGCAGCTACTCTTCCTGGGGTTTATTATGGATCCCCATTACTTCCTGCCAAGAAAGCAGCTACTCTTTCTGGGGTTTATTATGGATCCCCATTAGTTCCTGTCAAGGCAGCAGCTACTCTTCCTGGGGTTTATTATGGATCCCCATTAGTTCCTGCCAAGGCAGCAGCTACTCTTCCTGGGGTTTATTATGGATTCCCATTAGTTCCTATCAAGGCAGCAGCTACTCTTCCTGGGGTTTATTATGGATCCCCATTAGTTCCTGCCAAGGCAGCAGCTACTCTTCCTGGGGTTTATTATGGATCCCCATTAGTTCATATTAAGGCAGCAGCTACTCTTCCTGGGGTTTATTATGGATCCCCATTACTTCCTGCCAAGAATGCAGCTACTCTTCCTGGGGTTTATTATGGATCCCCATTAGTTCCTATCAAGGCAGCAGCTACTCTTCCTGGGGTTTATTATGGATCCCCATTACTTCCTGCCAAGAATGCAGCTACTCTTCCTGGGGTTTATTATGGATCCCCGTTAGTTCCTATCAAGGCAGCAGCTACTCTTCCTGGGGTTTATTATGGATCCCCATTAGTTCCTGTCAAGGCAGCAGCTACTCTTCCTGGGGTTTATTATGGATCCCCATTACTTCCTGCCAAGAATGCAGCTACTCTTCCTGGGGTTTATTATGGATCCCCATTAGTTCCTATCAAAGCAGCAGCTACTCTTCCTGGGGTTTATTATGGATCCCCATTAGTTCCTGCCAAGGCAGCAGCTACTCTTCCTGGGGTTTATTATGGATTCCCATTAGTTCCTATCAAGGCAGCAGCTACTCTTCCTGGGGTTTATTATGGATCCCCATTAGTTCCTGCCAAGGCAGCAGCTACTCTTCCTGGGGTTTATTATGGATCCCCATTAGTTCATATCAAGGCAGCAGCTACTCTTCCTGGGGTTTATTATGGATCCCCATTAGTTCCTGCCAAGGCAGCAGCTACTCTTCCTGGGGTTTATTATGGATCCCCATTAGTTCCTGCCAAGGCAGCAGCTACTCTTCCTGGGGTTTATTATGGATCCCCATTAGTTCCTGCCAAGGCAGCAGCTACTCTTCCTGGGGTTTATTATGGATCCCCATTAGTTCCTGCCAAGGCAACAGCTACTCTTCCTGGGGTTTATTATAGATCCCCATTAGTTCCTGCCAAGGCAGCAGCTACTCTTCCTGGGGTTTATTATGGATCCGCATTAGTTCCTGCCAAGGCAGCAGCTACTCTTCCTGAGGTTTATTATGGATCCCCATTAGTTCCTGCCAAGGCAGCAGCTACTCTTCCTGGGGTTTATTATGGATCCCCATTAGTTCCTGCCAAGGCAGCAGCTACTCTTCCTGGGGTTTATTATGGATCCCCATTAGTTCCTGCCAAGGTAACAGCTACTCTTCCTGGGGTTTATAATGGATCCCCATTAGTTCCTGTCAAGGCAGCAGCTACTCTTCCTGGGGTTTATTATGGATCCCCATTACTTCCTGCCAAGAAAGCAGCTACTCTTTCTGGGGTTTATTATGGATCCCCATTAGTTCCTGTCAAGGCAGCAGCTACTCTTCCTGGGGTTTATTATGGATCCCCATTAGTTCCTGCCAAGGCAGCAGCTACTCTTCCTGGTGTTTATTATGGATTCCCATTAGTTCCTATCAAGGCAGCAGCTACTCTTCCTGGGGTTTATTATGGATCCCCATTAGTTCCTGCCAAGGCAGCAGCTACTCTTCCTGGGGTTTATTATGGATCCCCATTAGTTCATATTAAGGCAGCAGCTACTCTTCCTGGGGTTTATTATGGATCCCCATTAGTTCCTGCCAAGGCAGCAGCTACTCTTCCTGGGGTTTATTATGGATCCCCATTAGTTCATATCAAGGCAGCAGCTACTCTTCCTGGGGTTTATTATGGATCCCCATTAGTTCCTGCCAAGGCAGCAGCTACTCTTCCTGGGGTTTATTATGGATCCCCATTAGTTCCTGCCAAGGCAGCAGCTACTCTTCCTGGGGTTTATTATGGATCCCCATTAGTTCCTGCCAAGGCAGCAGCTACTCTTCCTGGGGTTTATTATGGATCCCCATTAGTTCCTGCCAAGGCAACAGCTACTCTTCCTGGGGTTTATTATAGATCCCCATTAGTTCCTGCCAAGGCAGCAGCTACTCTTCCTGGGGTTTATTATGGATCCGCATTAGTTCCTGCCAAGGCAGCAGCTACTCTTCCTGAGGTTTATTATGGATCCCCATTAGTTCCTGCCAAGGCAGCAGCTACTCTTCCTGGGGTTTATTATGGATCCCCATTAGTTCCTGCCAAGGCAGCAGCTACTCTTCCTGGGGTTTATTATGGATCCCCATTAGTTCCTGCCAAGGTAACAGCTACTCTTCCTGGGGTTTATAATGGATACCCATTAGTTCCTGTCAAGGCAGCAGCTACTCTTCCTGGGGTTTATTATGGATCCCCATTACTTCCTGCCAAGAAAGCAGCTACTCTTTCTGGGGTTTATTATGGATCCCCATTAGTTCCTGTCAAGGCAGCAGCTACTCTTCCTGGGGTTTATTATGGATCCCCATTAGTTCCTGCCAAGGCAGCAGCTACTCTTCCTGGTGTTTATTATGGATTCCCATTAGTTCCTATCAAGGCAGCAGCTACTCTTCCTGGGGTTTATTATGGATCCCCATTAGTTCCTGCCAAGGCAGCAGCTACTCTTCCTGGGGTTTATTATGGATCCCCATTAGTTCATATTAAGGCAGCAGCTACTCTTCCTGGGGTTTATTATGGATCCCCATTAGTTCCTGCCAAGGCAGCAGCTACTCTTCCTGGGGTTTATTATGGATCCCCATTAGTTCCTGCCAAGGCAGCAGCTACTCTTCCTGGGGTTTATTATGGATCCCCATTAGTTCCTGCCAAGGCAGCAGCTACTCTTCCTGGGGTTTATTATGGATCCCCATTAGTTCCTGCCAAGGCAGCAGCTACTCTTCCTGGGGTTTATTATGGATCCCCATTAGTTCCTGCCAAGGTAACAGCTACTCTTCCTGGGGTTTATAATGGATCCCCATTAGTTCCTGCCAAGGCAGCAGCTACTCTTCCTGGGGTTTATTATGGATCCCCATTAGTTCATATCAAGGCAGCAGCTACTCTTCCTGGGGTTTATTATGGATCCCCATTAGTTCCTGCCAAGGCAGCAGCTACTCTTCCTGGGGTTTATTATGGATCCCCATTAGTTCCTGCCAAGGCAGCAGCTACTCTTCCTGGGGTTTATTATGGATCCCCATTAGTTCCTGCCAAGGCAGCAGCTACTCTTCCTGGGGTTTATTATGGATCCCCATTAGTTCCTGCCAAGGCAACAGCTACTCTTCCTGGGGTTTATTATGGATCCCCATTAGTTCCTGCCAAGGCAACAGCTACTCTTCCTGGGGTTTATTATAGATCCCCATTAGTTCCTGCCAAGGCAGCAGCTACTCTTCCTGGGGTTTATTATAGATCCGCATTAGTTCCTGCCAAGGCAGCAGCTACTCTTCCTGCGGTTTATTATGGATCCCCATTAGTTCCTGCCAAGGCAGCAGATACTCTTCCTGGGGTTTATTATGGATCCCCATTAGTTCCTGCCAAGGCAGCAGCTACTCTTCCTGGGGTTTATTATGGATCCCCATTAGTTCCTGCCAAGGTAACAGCTACTCTTCCTGGGGTTTATAATGGATACCCATTAGTTCCTGTCAAGGCAGCAGCTACTCTTCCTGGGGTTTATTATGGATCCCCATTACTTCCTGCCAAGAAAGCAGCTACTCTTTCTGGGGTTTATTATGGATCCCCATTAGTTCCTGTCAAGGCAGCACCTACTCTTCCTGGGGTTTATTATGGATCCCCATTAGTTCCTGCCAAGGCAGCAGCTACTCTTCCTGGTGTTTATTATGGATTCCCATTAGTTCCTATCAAGGCAGCAGCTACTCTTCCTGGGGTTTATTATGGATCCCCATTAGTTCCTGCCAAGGCAGCAGCTACTCTTCCTGGGGTTTATTATGGATCCCCATTAGTTCATATTAAGGCAGCAGCTACTCTTCCTGGGGTTTATTATGGATCCCCATTAGTTCCTGCCAAGGCAGCAGCTACTCTTCCTGGGGTTTATTATGGATCCCCATTAGTTCCTGCCAAGGCAGCAGCTACTCTTCCTGGGGTTTATTATGGATCCCCATTAGTTCCTGCCAAGGCAGCAGCTACTCTTCCTGGGGTTTATTATGGATCCCCATTAGTTCCTGCCAAGGCAACAGCTACTCTTCCTGGGGTTTATTATAGATCCCCATTAGTTCCTGCCAAGGCAGCAGCTACTCTTCCTGGGGTTTATTATGGATCCCCATTAGTTCCTGCCAAAGCAGCAGCTACTCTTCCTGAGGTTTATTATGGATCCCCATTAGTTCCTGCCAAGGCAGCAGCTACTCTTCCTGGGGTTTATTATGGATCCCCATTAGTTCCTGCCAAGGCAGCAGCTACTCTTCCTGGGGTTTATTATGGATCCCCATTAGTTCCTGCCAAGGTAACAGCTACTCTTCCTGGGGTTTATAATGGATCCCCATTAGTTCCTGCCAAGGTAACAGCTACTCTTCCTGTGGTTTATTATGGATCCCCATTAGTTCCTGCCAAGGTAACAGCTACTCTTCCTGGGGTTTATAATGGATCCCCATTAGTTCCTGCCAAGGCAGCAGCTACTCTTCCTGGGGTTTATTATGGATCCCCATTAGTTCATATCAAGGCAGCAGCTACTCTTCCTGGGGTTTATTATGGATCCCCATTAGTTCCTGCCAAGGCAGCAGCTACTCTTCCTGGGGTTTATTATGGATCCCCATTAGTTCCTGCCAAGGCAGCAGCTACTCTTCCTGGGGTTTATTATGGATCCCCATTAGTTCCTGCCAAGGCAGCAGCTACTCTTCCTGGGGTTTATTATGGATCCCCATTAGTTCCTGCCAAGGCAGCAGCTACTCTTCCTGGGGTTTATTATGGATCCCCATTAGTTCCTGCCAAGGCAGCAGCTACTCTTCCTGGGGTTTATTATGGATCCCCATTAGTTCCTGCCAAGGCAGCAGCTACTCTTCCTGGGGTTTATTATGGATCCCCATTAGTTCCTGCCAAGGCAGCAGCTACTCTTCCTGGGGTTTATTATGGATCCCCATTAGTTCCTGCCAAGGTAACAGCTACTCTTCCTGGGGTTTATAATGGATACCCATTAGTTCCTGTCAAGGCAGCAGCTACTCTTCCTGGGGTTTATTATGGATCCCCATTACTTCCTGCCAAGAAAGCAGCTACTCTTTCTGGGGTTTATTATGGATCCCCATTAGTTCCTGTCAAGGCAGCAGCTACTCTTCCTGGGGTTTATTATGGATCCCCATTAGTTCCTGCCAAGGCAGCAGCTACTCTTCCTGGTGTTTATTATGGATTCCCATTAGTTCCTGCCAAGGCAGCAGCTACTCTTCCTGGGGTTTATTATGGATCCCCATTAGTTCATATTAAGGCAGCAGCTACTCTTCCTGGGGTTTATTATGGATCCCCATTAGTTCCTGCCAAGGCAGCAGCTACTCTTCCTGGGGTTTATTATGGATCCCCATTAGTTCCTGCCAAGGCAGCAGCTACTCTTCCTGGGGTTTATTATGGATCCCCATTAGTTCCTGCCAAGGCAGCAGCTACTCTTCCTGGGGTTTATTATGGATCCCCATTAGTTCCTGCCAAGGCAACAGCTACTCTTCCTGGGGTTTATTATGGATCCCCATTAGTTCCTGTTGCCAAGGCAGCAGCTACTCTTCCTGGGGTTTATTATGGATCCCCATTAGTTCATATTAAGGCAGCAGCTACTCTTCCTGGGGTTTATTATGGATCCCCATTAGTTCCTGCCAAGGCAGCAGCTACTCTTCCTGGGGTTTATTATGGATCCCCATTAGTTCCTGCCAAGGCAGCAGCTACTCTTCCTGGGGTTTATTATGGATCCCCATTAGTTCCTGCCAAGGCAGCAGCTACTCTTCCTGGGGTTTATTATGGATCCCCATTAGTTCCTGCCAAGGCAACAGCTACTCTTCCTGGGGTTTATTATAGATCCCCATTAGTTCCTGCCAAGGCAGCAGCTACTCTTCCTGGGGTTTATTATGGATCCCCATTAGTTCCTGCCAAAGCAGCAGCTACTCTTCCTGAGGTTTATTATGGATCCCCATTAGTTCCTGCCAAGGCAGCAGCTACTCTTCCTGGGGTTTATTATGGATCCCCATTAGTTCCTGCCAAGGCAGCAGCTACTCTTCCTGGGGTTTATTATGGATCCCCATTAGTTCCTGCCAAGGTAACAGCTACTCTTCCTGGGGTTTATAATGGATCCCCATTAGTTCCTGCCAAGGTAACAGCTACTCTTCCTGTGGTTTATTATGGATCCCCATTAGTTCCTGCCAAGGTAACAGCTACTCTTCCTGTGGTTTATTATGGATCCCCATTAGTTCCTGCCAAGGCAACAGCTACTCTTCCTGGGGCCCAGCAACATTAAGGCAGTTACAATGCATTGGGAAAGTATTCAGACCCTTTGACTTTTTCCACATTTTGTTACGTTACAGTCTTATTCTAAAATGGATTCAATAAAAACATTTCCTCAGCAATATACTCACAATACCCCATAATGACATCACAATACCCCATAATGACATCACAATACCCCATAATGACATCACAATACCCCATAATGACATCACAATACTCCATAATAACAAAGCAAAGCAAAGTAAAAACAGTATTCAGACGCTTTGCTATGAGACTTGAAACTGAGATCTGGTGCATCCTGTTTCCATTGCTCATCCTTGATGATTCTACAACTTGATTGGCGTTCACCTGTGGTAAATTCAATTGATTGGACATGATTTGTAAAGGCACACACCTGTCTATATAAGGTCTCACAGTTGACAGTGCATGTCAGAGCAAAAACCAAGCCATGAGGTCGAAGGAGTTGTCCGTTGAGCTCCGATACAGGATTGTGTCGGGGCTCAGATCTGGGGAAGGGACCAGAAAATTTGTGCAGCATTGGTCCCCAAAAACACAGTGGTCTTCATCATTCTTAAATGGAAGATGTTCAGAACCACCCACACATTTCCTAGAGCTGGCCACCCGGACAAACTGATCATTTGGGGGAGAAGGGCCTTGGTCAGAGAGGTGATCAAGAACCCGATGAACACTCTGACAGAGATCTAGAGTTCCTCTGTGGAGATGGGAGAAACTTCCAGAAACTTCCATCTCTGCAGAATTCCACTAATCAGGTCTTTATGGTAGAGTGGCCAGACGGAAGCCACTCCTCAGTAAAAGGCACATGACAGCCCGCTTGGTGTTTGCCAAAAGGCACCTAAAGGACTCTCAGACCATGAGAAACAAGATTCTCTGGTCAGATGAGACAAAGATTGAACTCTTTGGCCTGAATGCTAACAAGACAACGTAGGAGTGGCTTTGGGACAAGTCTCTGAATGTCCTTGAGTGGTCCAGCCAAAGACCAAACTTGAACCCGATCGAACATCTCTGGAGAGACCTGAAAATGCAGCAACGCTCCCCATCTAACTTGACAGAGCTTGAGAGGATCTGCAGAGAAGAATGGGATAAACTCCACAAATACAGGTGTGCCAAACTTGTAGCATCATACCTAAGAAGACTCAAGGCTGTAATCTCTGCCAAAAGGTGCATCAACAAAGTACTGAATCAAGGTTCTGAAAGACTTATGTAAATGTGATATTTCTGTTTTTTATTTTTTTATAATACATTAGCAAACATAAAAAAATCTACTGATTTTGCTTTGTCATTATGGGGTATTGTGATGTCATTATGGAGTATTGGGATGTCATTATGGGGTATTGGGATGTCATGATGGGGTATTGTGATGTCATTATGGGGTATTGTGATGTCATTATGGGGTATTGTGATGTCATTATGGGGTATTGTGATGTCATTATGGGGTATTGTGTGTAGACTGAAAAAAGGGGAAAAATACGATTTAATCCATTTTAGAATAAGGCTGTAATTTAACAAAATGTGTAAAACGTTAAGGGGTCTGAAGACTTTTTCTATATATTTTGTTCAAAGACAAACAATTACAAAGCAAAACAAAAATAATAATCCCAAACTGATTACAGTTTGTCTCTCAATGGTCAAACCAGTCCTGTTGTCATTACCAGTTGTAATGTCTCGTTCACTCTGTTCATCTCCTGTGGTTCTGGACCACAGCACTACCCACGTATCTGCCTGGCATCTCACCAGAGAGAGAGAAGCAGCTTCCTGACAACCCAGACAGGTTTTTCACCACAATTGATGTGTCCTCGGCTCTGGGGAGGGGGGGCATTAATAACTCAGGGACACAGCTGGGACGTTGAGGTTGGAGAGAATGCATTCTGGTTGGTGGTTGTCATGCCAGCGTCTGCTCAGAGGAAAGCATGGAGATTGAAAGATTAGTAAATACTTGTTTTAAAACTACTAAGAGCTAGCAGTTAGGATTAGGAGTAACACTAAGAGCCCAATTAGACTGTATGGGGAGACTAGGAGTAACACTAAGAGCCCTGTTAGAATGTATAGGGAGGCTAGGAGTAACACTAAGAGCCCAGTTAGAATGTATAGGGAGACTAGGAGTAACACTAAGAGCCCTGTTAGAATGTATAGGGAGGTTAGGAGTAACACTAAGAGCCCAGTTAGAATGTATAGGGAGACTAGGAGTAACACTAAGAGCCCAGTTAGAATGTATAGGGAGACTAGGAGTAACACTAAGAGCCCAGTTAGAATGTATAGGGAGACTAGGAGTAACACTAAGAGCCCAGTTAGAATGTATAGGGAGACTAGGAGTAACACTAAGAGCCCTGTTAGAATGTATAGGGAGACTAGGAGTAACACTAAGAGCCCAGTTAGAATGTATAGGGAGGCTAGGAGTAACACTAAGAGCCCAGTTAGAATGTATAGGGAGACTAGGAGTAACACTAAGAGCCCAGTTAGAATGTATAGGGAGACTAGGAGTAACACTAAGAGCCCAGTTAGAATGTATAGGGAGACTAGGAGTAACACTAAGAGCCCAGTTAGAATGTATAGGGAGACTAGGAGTAACACTAAGAGCCCAGTTAGAATGTATAGGGAGGCTAGGAGTAACACTAAGAGCCCAGTTAGAATGTATAGGGAGACTAGGAGTAACACTAAGAGCCCAGTTAGAATGTATAGGGAGGCTAGGAGTAACACCAGCACGATGAGCACAAGGGGAAAACTAATATATCAGTTGCTTCACTCACAGAGAGGTTTGTTCGTTCGGCTCTACCCGAGCAAGGTTAGGTTCTTCCTCCCGAGCAGAGGTTGTTAGTCCGTGACTGGTGCAGTAGCTGATGGCTGGCTGCTGGGCTCTCTCCGACTCCAGGCCAGCTGTGTTGTAGGCTAGATAGCCTCTCGCAGCTGCGTCAAGAGTGTCCCCCGTGTCTGAAGCAGCTGCGTCAAGAGTGTCCCCCGTGTCTGAAGCAGCTGCGTCAAGAGTGTCCCCCGTGTCTGAAGCAGCTGCGTCAAGAGTGTCCCCCGTGTCTGAAGCAGCTGCGTCAAGAGTGTCCCCCGTGTCTGAAGCAGCTGCGTCAAGAGTGTCCCCCGTGTCTGA
Organism: Oncorhynchus nerka; assembly: GCF_034236695.1. Lineage (NCBI taxonomy): Eukaryota > Metazoa > Chordata > Actinopteri > Salmoniformes > Salmonidae > Oncorhynchus > Oncorhynchus nerka. The sequence continues at coordinate 5,287,936 of NC_088418.1, read as the reverse complement.
AGCAGCTGCGTCAAGAGTGTCCCCCGTGTCTGAAGCAGCTGCGTCAAGAGTGTCCCCCGTGTCTGAAGCAGCTGCGTCAAGAGTGTCCCCCGTGTCTGAAGCAGCGAGAGACAAAGACATTAAAACATGTATGGATGTATGGATGTATGGATGTATGGAACACGTGTATGGATGTATGGATGTATGGATGTATGCATGTATGGAACACATGTATGGATGTACAACCTGGAATCACATTAGGCATAAAAGCACTTTCCTTTAGTAATGCTACAGCAATCTTTATATTGGTTTCCTTTTCGGTAACCGGCCTTTGTAGTCAATGGCTGGATGGATGCCGGCTCTCCCTCTCTCGGGGTCAGGCCTGCTGGACTGTGTTGTAGTGACTCTCCCTCTCTCAGGGTCAGGCCTGCTGGACTGTGTTGTAGTGACTCCCCCTCTCTCAGGGTCAGGCCTGCTGGACTGTGTTGTAGTGACTCTCCCTCTCTCAATGAAGCCTGCCAGGACCATGTTGCAGACGACCTCCAGCTCAGGTAGTCTCTAATGAAACCTGCCAGGACCATGCTGCAGATGTCCTCCAGCTCAGGTAGTCTCCAATGAAGCCTGCCAGGACCATGTTGCAGATGTCCTCCAGCTCAGGTAGTCTCCAATGAAGCCTGCCAGGACCATGTTGCAGATGTCCTCCAGCTCAGGTAGTCTCCAATGAAGCCTGCCAGGACCATGTTGAGATGTCCTCCAGCTCAGGTAGCCTCAAATCAAACAACGTCCGTACAGTTTCGATTACGGTCTTTATTCAAACTTAATATCTGTCAATATGCTCAATTTCATGAAATAAGTTAGGTAGGCACTTCTGTAGGTGGAAAACAATTGGTTGCATTATTTAAAAAAAATGTATTTCATAATATAATTTCAAGTACATGTGATGGTGACTGCATGTTAAAAGGAATTACAGTGTCATGTTTAATTTTTTACAGTTAGCTAGCTAGCCATTTATTTGATTTGCCCTCACCCTCAAAACCACATTTCAACAGCAGAATTACAAGAAATTGTTATTTTTTTCTCAAGAATTGTACAATATTACAAAGGCAGAAATTAATAAAGTGCAACTTAATTGCATCTGGCTAAGAAACGGGGAGCTTCATGAGGTTTCCATGGCCAAGCAGCCTAAGATGACCAATGAAATGGCAAGCGTCGCCTGGAGTGGTGTCAAGCTCACCGTCATTGGACTCTGGAGCAGTGGAAACGTGTTCTCTGGAGTGAAGAGTCACGCTTCACCATCTGGCAGTCCAACGGACAAATCTGGGCTTGAGGGATGCCAGGAGAACGCTACCTGTCCTAATGCATTGTGCCAACTGTAAAGTTTGGTGGAGGTGGAATAATGGTCTGGGGCTGTTTTCTGTTCAGACCCCTTAGTTCCAGTGAAGGCAAACCTTAACGCTACCGAATACAATTACATTCTAGATAATTCTGTGCTTCCAACTTTGTTGCAACAGTTTGGGGAAGGCCCTTTCCTGTTTCAGCATGACAATGCCCCCGTGCACAAACCGAGGTCCATATAGGTATTTTTTTTCAGTGATTTGGTAAAATCTAAAGGAGTTAAACTAAGTTACTTCCCTCAGAAATGACTTGAGTAAGTATACAAGTACAGCCCACACAGGCACCGAGGTAACTCGAAAATGTGAAATTCCTCCAAAAATTCAAAAGGAAGTGGGACAGATTTGAACCATGCCAACTCGGGCATATATGTGCTGGTGTCAGAGACTGTAACCACTAGACCACACAGGCACTCAGATAGCCAATCATTTACTTGGCCTATTGTTTGTCTTGAATATATAATAAAACAATTGACCCCCCCTGACCCCCCCAAAAGATTTTCCCTGAAGAAAAGTACACTTACCCCCTACAAATATGTCCAGATAAGAATTCACGCAAGACGTGATGTAACCTGCAATGTAGCCAACAAAGGCCAGTGGACCTGAAGTCTTAATTATTGTATAGCCTACAAAGGCCAGTGGACCTGGAGTCTTAATTATTGTATAGCCTACAATGGCCAGTGGACCTGGAGTCTTAATTATTGTATAGCCTACAAAGGCCAGTGGACCTGGAGTCTTAATTATTGTATAGCCTACAAAGGCCAGTGGACCTGGAGTCTTAATTATTGTATAGCCTACAAAGGCCAGTGGACCTGAAGTCTTAATTATTGTATAGCCTACAAAGGCCAGTGGACCTGGAGTCTTAATTATTGTATAGCCTACAAAGGCGAGTGGACCTGAAGTCTTAATTATTGTATAGCCTACAAAGGCCAGTGGACCTGGAGTCTTAATTATTGTATAGCCTACAAAGGCCAGTGGACCTGGAGTCTTAATTATTGTATAGCCTACAAAGGCCAGTGGACCTGGAGTCTTAATTATTGTATAGCCTACAAAGGCCAGTGGACCTGGAGTCTTAATTATTGTATAGCCTACAAAGGCCAGTGGACCTGGAGTCTTAATTATTGTATAGCCTACAAAGGCCAGTGGACCTGGAGTCTTAATTATTGTATAGCCTACAAAGGCCAGTGGACCTGGAGTCTTAATTATTGTATAGCCTACAAAGGCCAGTGGACCTGGAGTCTTAATTATTGTATTATTGCCTACAAAGGCCAGTGGACCTTGAGTCTTAATTATTGTATTATTGCCTACAAAGGCCAGTGGACCTGGAGTCTTAATTATTGTATTATTGCCTACAAACACCTCTTCCAACTGCCCCCTGCTGGCGAGTCAAAACATTTCATATTCATTCAAATCCTCCCGCTTCAGGATTATTTTCCCTCTTGTGACAAATGGAGTCAAATTAAGGTCCGTCATCTGTATGTGGTGAAGAAAGTCAAAGTGGCGAGTAGATCAATCTTTATATCTGTGCCAGTTCGTCTTGTATGTCCCAGTGTATTTATCCCCGTGTTTCCTGTCTCTCTGTGCCAGTTCGTCTTGTATGTCCCAGTGTATTTATCCCTGTGTTTCCTGTCTCTCTGTGCCAGTTCGTCTTGTATGTCCCAGTGTATTTATCCCTGTGTTTCCTGTCTCTCTGTGCCAGTTCGTTCGTCTTGTATGTCCCAGTGTATTTATCCCTGTGTTTCCTGTCTCTCTGTGCCAGTTCGTCTTGTATGTCCCAGTGTATTTATCCCAGTGTTTCCTGTCTCTCTGTGCCAGTTCGTTCGTCTTGTATGTCCCAGTGTATTTATCCCTGTGTTTCCTGTCTCTCTGTGCCAGTTCGTCTTGTATGTCCCAGTGTATTTATCCCCGTGTTTCCTGTCTCTCTGTGCCAGTTCGTTCGTCTTGTATGTCCCAGTGTATTTATCCCTGTGTTTCCTGTCTCTCTGTGCCAGTTTGTCTTGTATGTCCAAGCCTACCAGCGTTTTTTTCCCGGTTTCCTGCTTTGCTTTTTCTCCTTTTTTCTAGTCCTCTTGGTTTTGACCCTTGGCCTGATCTGGACTTATTACCCGCCTACTTGAACATTCTGCCTGCCCTGACCCTTGAACTCGAGCCTGTCTGGTTCCACTGTAATGCAAATATTTTATGTCAATCAATATTTATGTCAATCGCTCTTGCTGCTGGTGAGGCTCTGATCCGCCTCTACGCAGACGACACCATTCTGTATACTTCTGGCCCTTCTTTGGACACTGTTAACTAACCTCCAGACGAGCTTCAATGCCATACAACTCTCCTTCCGTGGCCTCCAACTGCTCTTAAATACAAGTAAAACTAAATGCATGTTCTTCAACCGATCGCTGCCTGCACCTGCCCGCCTGTCCAACATCACTACTCTGGATGGCTCTGACTTAGAATACGTGGACAACTACAGATACCTAGGTTTCTGGTTAGACTGTAAACTCTCCTTCCAGACCCACATCAAACATCTCCAATCCAAAGTTAAATCTAGAATTGGCTTCCTATTTCGCAACATAGCATCCTTCACTCATGCTGCCAAATATACCCTTGTAAAACTGACCATCCTACCAATCCTCGACTTCGGCGATGTCATTTACAAAATAGCCTCCAATACCCTACTCAACAAATTGGAGGCAGTCTATCACAGTGCAATCCGTTTTGTCACCAAAGCCCCATATACTACCCACCATTGCAACCTGTACGCTTCATACTCGTCGCCAAACCCACTGGCTCCATGTCATCTACAAGACCCTGCTAGGCAAAGTCCCCCCTTATCTCAGCTCACTGATCACCCACCTGTAGCACGCGCTCCTGCAGCTATATCTCTCTGGTCACCCCCAAAACCAATTATTTCTTTGGCCGCCTCTCCTTCCAGTTCTCTGCTGCCAATGACTGGAACAAACTACAAAAATCTCTGCAACTGGAAACACTTATCTCCCTCACTAACTTTAAGCACCAGCTGTCAGAGCAGCTCACAGATTACTGCACCTGTACATAGCCCATCTATAATTTAGCCCAAACAACTACCTCTTTCCCAACTGTATTTATTTTATTTATTTATTTATTTTGCTCCTTTGCACCCCATTATTTGTATTTCTACTTTCCACATTCTTCCACTGCAAACCTACCATTCCAGTGTTTTACTTGCTATTGTCACGTTCTGACCTTAGTTCTGTTATTGTATCTTTGTTTTAGTATGGTCAGGGCATGAGTTGGGTGGGCAGTTTATGTTTGTTTTTCTATGTTGGTTTTTGAGTTCGGCCTAGTATGGTTCTCAATCAGAGGCATCTGTCAATTGTTGTCCCTGATTGAGAATCATACTTAGGTAGCCTGGGTTTCACTTATGGTTTGTGGGTGTTTCCGTGTGAGTGTTTGGTCCACACGGTACTGTTTTCGGTTTTGTATATTGACGTCATCGTTTGTTGTTTTGTTCGAGTGTTCTATTGTCTTTATTAAAAAACATTATGGACACTTACCACGCTGCACATTGGTCCTCCGATCCTTCTCGCTACTCCTCCTCAGAAGAGGAGGACGAGAACCCTAACAGAAACACCCACCAACCAAGTACCAAGCAGCGTGGTAACGGGCAGCAGCAGCAGCGATCGCAGGACTCCTGGTCATAGGAGGAGATACTTGACGGCAAGGGACCCTGGGCACAGGCTGGGGAATATCGTCGCCCCAAGGCAGAGCTGAAGGCAGCGATATGAGGAGGCAGCACGGCAGCACGAGACGCAGCCCCCAATTTTCTTTTGCTGTGCTGTGTCTCCAGGGCGCTGGGAGGGTGCAGTGCGTTCTATGCCTGTGCTCCACCTGTGCCGGGCGAATGTGGGTATGGAGCCTAAGGGACAGGTGCGAGTGGTATGCACCAGATCTGCAGTGCTCACCCACAGCCCGGTTCAACCTGTGCCTCCTCCATGCACCAGGCCTCCTGTAGGTCTTTCTGTCTCCCCCCTACAGCTGCTCCCGGCGCTGCCAGAGTCTCCCGCCTGCCCGGCGCTGCCGGAGTCTCCCGTCCATTCTCCCCAGTCCGAGGTCGGCGGCGAGGGTCGCCGTTTTTAAGAGGCCACGGAGGCGGTTGAGGAGGCGGACAAAGACTATGGTGAAGTGGGGTCCACGTCCCGCGCCAGAGCCACCACCGCGGACAGACACCCACCCAGACCCTCCCCTATAGGTTCAGGTTTTGCAGCCAGAGTCCACATGTTTGGGGGGGGGGGGGGGGGTACTGTCACGCTCTGACCTTAGTGTGAAGACCTTAGTGACCTTAGTGTGAAGAAGGTGGATATTGTAGCATCTACAGCCACGGTTATCAATTGTACAAGTGTCCAAGACGTCCTAGAAGCTGGACATTATTTTATTTGCAGCCAACAGTTTTTGGGGGCTTTAAGACTTCATAGCATGACTACTGTCCCCAGAAAATATCCTGCCCTCACAGGATGCTTCTGAACCTGCGTCGGGATTAGAGGTCATCACAGGTCCAAACAGTTCTGAAATGGACTTGGGCTCTCCCACATGGACCCAATATGCATACTTTTAAAAAATATATATTTTTATTTTTTAATATAGAGACCGGTTCCGAACGACCTCGAAGACAACTAGACCCATTCCATATAGACCTGGTCAGGTCCAGAACCGTGAGGGAAGCAGCAGAAAATACATTTTTTAAACTACTTGGTATTTATTTATTTTACATTTTTTTTTACCCACAGTGTATTTCTGTTTTCTCATTGAAAGGTGTTTGTTATTTGTGAATAAAACATTTATTAAAAAAATTGATACCGGTACTGTTGGAGTGATTTACATTCAACATTTTAACATAAAAAATGCACTGTTACATCTGAGCTGTTACATCTGACAATTATCCTGAGATATCTTGTTTCAGGTGCATGGTAACAATTATACTTAACGCTGTGCCTTCAGAAAGCATTCCCTTTGACGTATTCCGCAATTTTGTTGTGTTACAGTCGGAATTCAAAATGGAGGAAAAAAAACATTCCCACCCATCTACCCCATAATAACAAAGTGAATGTATTATTATTTTTGAAAACATTTTTGCTAATTTATTGAAATGAAATAAATAAATATCTAATTTACATAAGTATTCACACCCCTGAGTCAATACATGTTAGAATCACCTTTGGCAGCGATTACAGCTGTGAATCTTTCTGGGTGAATCTCTAAGAGTGATTACAGCTCTAAGAGCTTTGCACACCTGGATTGTACAATATTTGCACATTATTATTTTTAACATTCTTCAAGCTCTGTCATTGTTCGACAGGCATTTTCAAGCCGATTCAACTGGGAGACTCGGGACCATTCAATGTCAACTCCAGGGAGACTCTGGACCATTCAATGTCAACTCCAGGGAGACTCGGGACCATTCAATGTCATCTCCAGGGAGACTCGGGACCATTCAATGTCAACTCCAGGGAGACTCGGGACCATTCAATGTCAACTCCAGGGAGACTCGGGACCATTCAAGGTCAACTCCAGGGAGACTCGGGACCATTCAATGTCATCTCCAGGGAGACTCGGGACCATTCAATGTCAACTCCAGGGAGACTCGGGACCATTCAATGTCAATTCCAGGGAGACTCGGGACCATTCAATGTCATCTTGGTATGCAACTCCAGGGAGACTCGGGACCATTCAATGTCATCTCCAGGGAGACTCGGGACCATTCAATGTCATCTCCAGGGAGACTCGGGACCATTCAATGTCAACTCCAGGGAGACTCGGGACCATTCAATGTCATCTCCAGGGAGACTCGGGACCATTCAATGTCATCTCCAGGGAGACTCGGGACCATTCAATGTCATCTCCAGGGAGACTCGGGACCATTCAATGTCAACTCCAGGGAGACTCGGGACCAATCAATGTCATCTTGGTATGCAACTCCAGTGTTTTAGGTTATTGTCCTGCTGAAAGGTGAATTCGTCTCCCGGTGTATGTTGGAAAGCAGACTGAACCATATTTCCCTCTAGGATTTTGCCTGTGCTGATGACAAGCATACCCATAACATGATGCAGCCACCACCATGCTTGAAAATATGAAGAGAATATGAAGAGTGCTGCCCCAAACATAACGCTTTATATTCAGGACATAAAGTTAATTTCTTTGCCAATACTTTTTTGCAGTTTTACTTTAATTACTTATTGCATCTCTTGGAAACGGTTTTATTCTTCTTTTCACTCTGTCATTTAGGTTAGTATTGTAGAGTAACTACAAATTCCAAAAATATACAGTAAATCTGCTTAGACATTGTGGGTATTTTAGGTAGGCCAGTGACACTTAAGCTGTAACACAACAAAATGTGGAAAAATGTCAATAGGTGTGAATACTTTCCGAAGTCTATTTGGGAAAGAAACATTATTTATAGAAATGCCTGGGTTGTAACTCAGCCTAATATAAATCTAATATTACATGACCTCCCTTTTCCTGAGTATTTCATTTGTAGATTGCAGCCCTAGTTGCATCCCATTGGACAAATGTAGTGCACTTACGTAGGGAATAGGGTTTATATTTGGGAAGCAGCTCTTATTTGTAGATTGCAGCCCTAGTTGCATCCCATTGGACAAATGTAGTGCACTACGTAGGGAATAGGGTTTATATTTGGGAAGCATGCCTTATTTACAATTTGCAGCCGTTCCATTCCTCTCCCCTGAGGGATCCTTTTCAGCCCTGACTTATTCTATTTCATGTAGTCGATTCATTTAAATAACGCCTTTCATTTCACTGGTTGTTTAGAAATCAACCCTGTTAACTAATTGAGATGTCCCCTCGTCCCATTCAACCCTCTAGTCCCTCCCCCGTCTCATCCTTCTCTCCCCTCCCCAATGTTCTCTACCTAGCGAAATTACAGAGTCGCCCCCCCTACCCCACACACACACATCCCAAATGGCAGCCAATTCCCGTATAGACCCTGGTCAAAAGTAGTGTACTATATAAGGAATAGGGTGCCATAGGACCCTGGTCTAAAGTAGTGTACTATATAAGGAATAGGGTGCCATAGGACCCTGGTCTAAAGTAGTGTACTATATAAGGAATAGGGTGCCATAGGACCCTGGTCTAAAGTAGTGTACTATATAAGGAATAGGGTGCCATAGGACCCTGGTCTAAAGTAGTGTACTATATAAGGAATAGGGTGCCATTTTGGATGTAGGCAGAGTATTCCGAACGTGAAATAAATTTGCACATCAAACAGGAGATAAACCTCTTCTCCTGGGATGGTTCTTATTATTATTATTATAATTAAAGTAACCACATTTATTTATTCTGCTGTTTGTTTATTCGTTGTTTGTTTATTCGTTGTTTTTGCTCATTATGATGATTTGATTTCCAAATGGAGAGTGTCAGAACTGGTTATGGTAATTAGGACAGAGATGGTATGGAGGGGAATCATCTGGGGGGTTTGTATTGGGAAGATCTGAGGGGAGGGGGGGGATGTGTCTTTGTTGGTGTATCTCTCTCTCTCTCTCTCTCTGTCTCTGTCTCTCTCTTTCTCTCTCTTTCTCTCTCTCTCTCTCTCTCTCTCTGTCTCTCTCTCTCTCTCTCTGTCTCTGTCTCTGTCTCTGTCTCTGTCTCACTCTTTCTCTCTCTTTCTCTCTCTCTCTCTCTCTCTCTCTCTCTCTCTCTCTCTGTCTCTGTCTCTGTCTCTCTCTTTCTCTCTCTTTCTCTCTCTCTCTGTCTCTCTCTCTCTCTCTCTCTCTCTGTCTCTGTCTCTGTCTCTCTCTTTCTCTCTTTCTCTCTCTCTCTCTCTCTCTCTCTCTCTCTCTCTCTCTCTGTCTCTGTCTCTGTCTCACTCTTTCTCTCTCTCTCTCTCTCTCTCTCTCTCTCTGGTGGGGGTGGGCGGTGGGCGGTGGGCGGTGGGGGTGGGCGGTGGGGGTGGGGGTGGGCGGTGGGGGTGGGCGGTGGGCGGTGGGGGTGGGCGGTGGCGGTGGGCGGTGGGGGTGGGCGGTGGGCGGTGGGGGTGGGCGGTGGGGTGGGCGGTGGGCGGGAGGGGGGTGGGGGTGGGGGGTGGGGGGTGGGGGGTGGGGGGTGGGCGGTGGGGGGGTGGGGGGCGGGGGGGGCGGTGGCGGTGGGGGTGGGCGGTGGCGGTGGGGGGGGGTGGGCGGTGGGCGGTGGGGGTGGGCGGTGGGCGGTGGGGGTGGGCGGTGGGGGTGGGGGGTGGGCGGTGGGCGGTGGGGGTGGGCGGTGGGGGGGGGGGGGGGATACAGAACTTAGGTGTTGGTTATCTTCTCTAGTTGCGCCGTGATTGGCTCAGTGTTCTGTCACTGATTGGGATACTACGTCACAGCGAAATCTTTTTGAACGCCCAATTTTTCAGTTTTTGATTTGTTAAAAAAAGTTTGAAATATCCAATAAATGTCGTTCCACTTCATGATTGTGTCCCACTTGTTGTTGATTCTTCACAAAAAAATACAGTTTTATATCTTTATGTTTGAAGCCTGAAATGTGGGCGAAAGGTCGCAATGTTCAAGGGGGGCGAATACTTTGGCAAGGCACTGTATCTACCGTAGTTTTGATTGGTCTGCTTTGCTACTGTAGCGAGCTAGACAAGTATTCATCATCATGACTCAGGTTGACAATCTACTGGCAAATCTTTTTCAATCAATCCTCGTCATATGAAGAAATATTATATATAAAAACGTATCGGTGCTAATTGGCCATTGAACATAAACATTACATACAAGTTGGAATCCGTAAATTCAACAATGAGTGGTCTGGAAGGAATCAGTGGCTAACTGCAAGCATTGTAAAGTAATCACTAACCTGCTATTCAGTGGAGCTGGTGTGTGGTCCAAGTCTGGGTTTAAGGGTCTCTTTTCCACCCATAAAAGGATAAACATTCAAATACATCATGGGACAGGAAAGGTTGAACACATTGTCAATCCAGCATGACTTCTGCTGCATTCAAAACAACTGGAAACTGGGAAACCTCAGATTTCAACGAGTTCAAGAAAACTGGAGGAGGGGGAAATAAAAAAGAAGAGCTCCAACTGGGAAAATGTGTTTTGAACAGTCATCCAACTCGGAAGTCCATGTCGGGAAACTCTGGCCTCTTTCTAGAGCTCCGACCTGTAGATCACTGACGTCAGGACTCAAGCCTCTTTCTAGAGCTCCGACCTGTAGATCACTGACGTCAGGACTCAAGCCTCTTTCTAGAGCTCCCACCTGTAGATCACTGACGTCAGGACTCAAGCCTCTTTCTAGAGCTCCCACCTGTAGATCACTGACGTCAGGACTCAAGCCTCTTTCTAGAGCTCCGACCTGTAGATCACTGACGTCAGGACTCAAGCCTCTTTCTAGAGCTCCGACCTGTAGATCACTGACGTCAGGACTCAAGCCTCTTTCTAGAGCTTCGACCTGTAGATCACTGACGTCAGGACTCAAGCCTCTTTCTAGAGCTCCGACCTGTAGATCACTGACGTCAGGACTCAAGCCTCTTTCTAGAGCTCCTACCTGTAGATCACTGACGTCAGGACTCAAGCCTCTTTCTAGAGCTCCTACCTGTAGATCACTGACTTCAGGACTCAAGCCTCTTTCTAGAGCTCCGACCTGTAGATCACTGACGTCAGGACTCAAGCGTCTTTCTAGAGCTCCGACCTGTAGATCACTGACGTCAGGACTCAAGCCTCTTTCTAGAGCTCCGACCTGTATATCACTGACATCAGGACTCAAGCCTCTTTCTAGAGCTCCGACCTGTAGATCACTGACGTCAGGACTCAAGCCTCTTTCTAGAGCTCCTACCTGTAGATCACTGACGTCAGGACTCAAGCCTCTTTCTAGAGCTCCGACCTGTAGATCACTGACGTCAGGACTCAAGCCTCTTTCTAGAGCTCCGACCTGTAGATCACTGACGTCAGGACTCAAGCCTCTTTCTAGAGCTCCGACCTGTAGATCACTGACGTCAGGACTCAAGCCTCTTTCTAGAGCTCCGACCTGTAGATCACTGACGTCAGGACTCAAGCCTCTTTCTAGAGCTCCCACCTGTAGATCACTGACATCAGGACTCAAGCCTCTTTCTAGAGCTCCTGACCTGTAGATCACTGACATCAGGACTCAAGCCTCTTTCTAGAGCTCCGACCTGTAGATCACTGACGTCAGGACTCAAGCCTCTTTCTAGAGCTCCCACCTGTAGATCACTGACATCAGGACTCAAGCCTCTTTCTAGAGCTCTGACCTGTATATCACTGACATCAGGACTCAAGCCTCTTTCTAGAGCTCCGACCTGTAGATCACTGACGTCAGAACTCAAGCCTCTTTCTAGAGCTCCCACCTGTAGATCACTGACGTCAGGACTCAAGCCTCTTTCTAGAGCTCCACCTGTAGATCACTGACGTCAGGACTCAAGCCTCTTTCTAGAGCTCCGACCTGTAGATCACTGACGTCAGAACTCAAGCCTCTTTCTAGAGCTCCTACCTGTAGATCACTGACGTCAGGACTCAAGCCTCTTTCTAGAGCTCCGACCTGTAGATCACTGACGTCAGGACTCAAGCCTCTTTCTAGAGCTCCGACCTGTAGATCACTGACGTCAGGACTCAAGCCTCTTTCTAGAGCTCCGACCTGTAGATCACTGACGTCAGGACTCAAGCCTCTTTCTAGAGCTCCGACCTGTAGATCACTGACGTCAGGACTCAAGCCTCTTTCTAGAGCTCCGACCTGTAGATCACTGACGCCAGGACTCAAGCCTCTTTCTAGAGCTCCGACCTGTAGATCACTGACGTCAGGACTCAAGCCTCTTTCTAGAGCTCCGACCTGTAGATCACTGACGTCAGGACTCAAGCCTCTTTCTAGAGCTCCGACCTGTAGATCACTGACGTCAGGACTCAAGCCTCTTTCTAGAGCTCCGACCTGTAGATCACTGACGTCAGGACTCAAGCCTCTTTCTAGAGCTCCGACCTGTAGATCACTGACGTCAGGACTCAAGCCTCTTTCTAGAGCTCCGACCTGTAGATCACTGACGTCAGGACTCAAGCCTCTTTCTAGAGCTCCGACCTGTAGATCACTGACGTCAGGACTCAAGCCTCTTTCTAGAGCTCCCACCTGTAGATCACTGACATCAGGACTCAAGCCTCTTTCTAGAGCTCCGACCTGTAGATCACTGACGTCAGTATTCAAGTTTTTCTTTCTCAGAGCCCAGTTGTCTTGAAAGATCACTTTGACGACAGGACTCAAGACCCATTCCTGTTAAAGTTTCAAAAATGTATTGAGCTCCTACAAATGATGTAATACCAGGGAGATCACTGACATCAGAATACTAAGTTTATCTTTCTAGAGCTCCGTACCATTAGATCACTGACGTCCCTTTATTCAATCTTGCCTTTTTCTTTCTCAGAGTTCCCATAGTTGTCTTGAAATGTCAACATGCTAAAGCTTTCATTGTTGATGACATTTAAAGGTTCTGACTTGGTGTACAGGAGAATACTGTAAGAAGGACCACATTCACTGTACATTTAAAGTGGTGAACAAAAATATATTGATGACGTCCGTCCTAGCTCGCTCATTAATGTCTTATTGAAATGCTGATTGCCTCAAATGATAGTTTGTACATATGCCAGCCATATCAGGAGATTTGTATACTGGTAGATAAGAAGCCCCAATACTAAGTTTATGTTGTGTAGTACAGCTGTTAGCTGGGGTAGCACATTTGAGTCTAACTACCTAAAAACGGGTCTAGCTGTTAGCCCCCATAACTTAGCCTACTGTTCTGTGGATGACAGCCCCAATGTAGATCTAGCTGTGGCATAGCCAGTTTTAGAGAAATGTCATCAACAGCCCCAATGAACAAGTCTAGCTTTGGCATTGTCTAGCTGTGGCATAGCAACAGCCCCCTTATTTATAGCAACAGCCCTAATGGTTCTGAGCTGTGGTGTAGCAACAGGAGAATACTGTGGCAGAACAGCCCCATGAACAAGTCCTATGGGGCACTGTAGCCCCATTGAAAAGTGCTGAACAAATAAGTTTAACTGGGGACGACAGCCCCGAACAAGTCTAGCTGTGGCATAGTAACATTAATGTCAAGTCTAACTGTGGAAATGAACAATCTGCATAGCAACAGCCCCAATGAACAAGTCTAGCTTAGGCAACAGCCCCATGAACAAGTTTGTGGCATCTCAAGTAGCTGTGGCATAGCAACAGCCCACTGAACAAGTCTAACTGGGGCATAGCAACAGGCCCACTGAACAAGCTAACTGCATAGCAATTTATTGAAGACTGAACAAAGCTGTGGAGGCCCAATGAACTGTTAGCTGTGGCATGGCAACAGCCCCACTGATAGTGTATCAGTGGTAAGGTCTAGCTGTGGCATAGCAACAGCCCCAATGAACAAGTCTAACTGTGGCATAGCAACAGCCCCACTGAACAAGTCTAACTGTGGCATAGCAACAGCCCCAATGAACAAGTCTAACTGTGGCATAGCAACAGCCCCAATGAACAAGTCTAGCTGTGGCAACAGCCCCAATGAACAAGTCTAACTGTGGCAGTAACAGCCCCACTGAACAAGTCCCAACAGCCCCACTGAACAAGTCTAACTGTGGCATAGCAACAGCCCCAATGAACAAGTCTAGCTGTGGCATAGCAACAGCCCCAATGAACAAGTCTAACTGTGGCATAGCGACAGCCCCAATGAACAAGTCTAGCTGTGGCATAGCAACAGCCCCACTGAACAAGTCTAACTGGGGCATAGCAACAGCCCCACTGAACAAGTCTAACTGGGGCATAGCAACAGCATAGCAACAGCCCCACTGAACAAGTCTAACTGTGGCATAGCAACAGCATAGCAACAGCCCCACTGAACAAGTCTAAATGTGGCATAGCAACAGCCCCAATGAACAAGTCTAGCTGTGGCATAGCAACAGCCCCACTGAACAAGTCTAACTGTGGCATAGCAACAGCCCCAATGAACAAGTCTAACTGTGGCATAGCAACAGCATAGCAACAGCCCCTCTGAACAAGTCTAAATGTGGCATAGCAACAGCCCCAATGAACAAGTCTAACTGTGGCATAGCAACAGCCCCAATGAACAAGTCTAACTGGGGCATAGCAACAGCCCCACTGAACAAGTCTAACTGGGGCATAGCAACAGCATAGCAACAGCCCCACTGAACAAGTCTAAATGTGGCATAGCAACAGCCCCAATGAACAAGTCTAGCTGTGGCACAACAGCCCCACTGAACAAGTCTAACTGTGGCATAGCAACAGCCCCAATGAACAAGTCTAACTGTGGCATAGCAACAGCATAGCAACAGCCCAAGTCTAAACTGAACAAGTCTAACTGGGGCATAGCAACAGCCCCACTGAACAAGTCTAACTGGGGCATAGCAACAGCATAGCAACAGCCCCACTGAACAAGTCTAACTGTGGCATAGCAACAGCCCCAATGAACAAGTCTAACTGTGGCATAGCAACAGCCCCAATGAACAAGTCTAACTGTGGCATAGCAACAGCCCCAATGAACAAGTCTAACTGGGGCATAGCAACAGCCCCACTGAACAAGTCTAACTGTGGCATAGCAACAGCCCCAATGAACAAGTCTAACTGTGGCATAGCAACAGCCCCACTGAACAAGTTTAACTGTGGCATAGCAACAGCCCCAATGAACAAGTCTAACTGTGGCATAGCAACAGCCCCAATGAACAAGTCTAACTGTGGCATAGCAACAGCCCCAATGAACAAGTCTAACTGTGGCAACAGCCCCAATGAACAAGTCTAACTGTGGCATAGCAACAGCCCCACTGAACAAGTCTAACTGGGGCATAGCAACAGCCCCACTCCCTAAAACACTCCCCTCTCCCTCCTTCCACCTCCTAAAACTCCCCCCTCCCTCCTCCTCCCAACACTCACCTCACCTCTCCCTCCAACTCCAAACACTCCTCCTTCAGCCACCTCCCAACACTCCCCTCCCTCCATCTCCAATACCTCCCCCTCACTCTTTTCCCCCTCCTCCAACACTCCCTATCTCTCCTCCCAACACTCCCCTCTCCCTCCACCATCCAACAATCCCCTCTCCCTCCTCCCAACACTCCCCTCCCTCCTCCTCCCAACACTCCCCTCTCCCAACACTCCCTCTCCCTACACCTCCCAACTCTCCCCTCTCCCTCCACCTCCCAACTCTCCCCTCTCCCTCCACCTCCCAACTCCCCCTCCCTCCACCTCCACTCTCCCCCTCCCCCACCTCCCACCTCTCCCCTCTCCCTCCACCTCCCAACTCCCTCCCTCCCCTCTCCCTCCACCTCCCACCTCTCCCCTCTCCCTCCACCTCCCACCTCTCCCCTCAACACTCCCCTCTCCCTCCACCTCCCAACAATCCCTCAACACTCCCCTCCTTCCTCCACCTCCCACAATCCCCCTCCCTCCACCTCCCAACTCTCCCCTCTCCCTCCACCTCCCAACTCTCCCCTCTCCCTCCACCTCCCAACTCTCCCCTCCCTCCACCTCCCACTCCCCCTCTCCCTCCACCTCCCACCTCTCCCCTCCCTCCACCTCCCACCTCTCCCCTCAACACTCCCCTCTCCTCCACCTCCCAACAATCCCCTCAACACTCCCCTCCTCCCTCCACCTCCCAACACTTCCTTTCTCTCCACCTCCTAACTCTCCCCTCTCCCTCCACCTCCCACCTCTCCCCTCTCCCTCCACCTCCCAACAATCCCCTCAACACTCCCCTCCTCCCTCCACCTCCCAACAATCCCCTCCCTCCACCTCCCACCTCTCCCCCTCTTCCTCCACCTCCCAACAATCCCCTCTCCTTCACCTCCCAACACTCCTATCTCCCCCAACAATCCCCTCTCCCTCCTCTCAACACTCCCCCTCCTCCCACCAACTCCCAACACTCCCTCTCCCTTCACCTCCCAACACTCCTATCTCTGTCTCCATCTCCCAACAATCCCCTCTCCTCCTCTCAACACTCCCCTCCCTCCTCCTCCCAACACTCCCCCTCTCCCTTCACCTCCCAACTCTCCCCTCTCTCCTTACCTCAACACTCCCCTTTCCCTCCACCTCCCAACAATCCCCTCTCCTCCACCTCCCAACACTCCCCTCTCCCTCCACCTCCCAACACTCCCCCTCCATCCACCTCCCAACTCTCCCCTCTCCCTCCACCTCCCAACTCTCCCTCTCCTTCCACCTCCCAACTCTCCCTCTCCTCCACCTCCCAACTCTCCCTCTCCCTCCTTACTCCCAACACTCCCCTCTCCTCCACCTCCCAACAATCCCCTCCCTCCCAACACTCTCCCTCTCCCTCTACCTCCCAACACCCCCCCTACCTCCACCTCCCAACACTCCCCTTCTCCTCCTCCCAACACTCATCTCCCTCCACCTCCCAACACTCCCCTACCTCCACCTCCCAACACTCCCTTGTACTCCTCCCAACACTCACATCTTCCTCCTCCTCCCAAAACTCCCTTGTACTCCTCCCAACACTCCCCTGTCCCTCCTCCACCTTCCAACACCCCCTCCCTCCAACTCCCAATACTCCCCCTCCCTCCACCTCCCAATACTCCCCCTACCTCCACCTCCCAACACTCCCCTCTCCCTCCTTCCCTTCTAAAACTCCCTCTCCCTTCTCCCAACACTCCCCTCTCCCTCCTTCCCTAACACTCCCCTCTCCCAACACTCCCCTCTCCCTCCTTCCCTAACACTCCCCTCTCCCAACACTCCCCTCTCCCTCCTTCCCTAACACTGCCCTCTACCTCCCCTCCCGACACCTGGCCTTCAGAAATAATTTAAGATTTAATCTGTGATATTTTCTAAGGTCAGAGCTACAACAAAGAGACAGAAATTGCCGATGAACTCGGCATGAAGATGAGAAGGAGTACCGGAGGAAAGCTTCTCTCTGCTCAGCGGCAGAGAGACGAGCTAGCTACAATCAGGTCAGTGTGGGACAAGTGGGTGGACCGCCTACCCCTGTTTTACAACCCTGGGCCCAACGTTACTGTTGATGAGCAGCTTATGCCATTTAGGGGCCGCTACCCCTTTCAGGCAGTACATACCGTCTAAACCCGCAAAATATGGAATCAAGATCTGGGCTGCCTGTGATGCTGCCTAATCATATGCGTGGCAGTAGCACGTGGATACGGAGAAGTCAGAAGGAGGAGCCCCTGAGAAGAACCAAGGGATACAGGTTGTCCTGGACGTGACACAGGGGCTCCGTGGCCACAACATCACATGCAATAACTGTTTTACTTGGCACAAGCTGGGACAGGAGCTCCTCAAGAGGAAGCTGATGATGATAGGAACAGTATGGAAAAACAAGCCAGAGTTTCCACCTCAGTTGTTGAATACACGGAAGAGGCCTATCAATTGGTGTTGATGTTCACGGCAGACACGTCCCTAGTGTCCAAGTGCCAAAGAAAGACAAGAATGAGGTACTCAACCACACAACTACTGTAGTGGTCATCCAGTCCCATCCCTCAGCTCCCCTCAGCCCCTCCCATCTATCTCTGAACACCATCCAGTCCCATCCTTCAGCTCCCCTCAACCCTTCCCATCTATCTCTGATCACCACCCAGTCCACCCAGTCCCATCCTTCAGCTCCCCTCAACCCCTCCCATCTATCTCTGAACACCATCCAGTCCCATCCTTCAGCTCCCCTCAACCCTTCCCATCTATCTCTGATCATCACCCAGTCCCATGCTTCAGCTCCGTTCAACCCCTCCCATCTATCTCTGAACACCATCCAGTCCCATCCCAGCTCCCCTCAGCTCCCATCTATCTCTGATCACCATCCAGTCCCACCCTTCAGCTCCCCTCACCCCCCTCCCATCTATCTCTGAACACCATCCAGTCCCATCCTTCAGCTCTATTCAACCCCTCCCATCTATCTCTGAACACCATCCAGTCCCATCCTTCAGCTCCCCTCAACCCTCCCATCTATCTCTGAACACCATCCAGTCCCATCCTTCAGCTCCCTCAACCCCTCCCATCTATCTCTAAACACCATCCCAGTCCCATCCTTCAGCTCTGTTCAACCCCTCCCATCTGTCTCTAAACCCCTCCCATCTGTCTCTAAACCCTCCCCATCCCATCTATCTCTAACACCCCTCCCATCTCAGCTCTCTCAACCCCTCCCATCTGTCTCTAAACCCCTCCCATCTGTCTCTAAACCCCTCCCATCTATCTCTAACCCCTCCCATCTGTCCCAACCCCTCCCATCTATCTCTAAACCCCTCCCATCTGTCTCTAAACCCCTCCCATCTGTCTCTAAACACCATCCAGTTTTGATTCATTTTTTGCCATATTGTTTCCATCTCTGCCGTTTCACAACAGTTCTGAACCTATATATACATTTTTACAGACAGTATATTTTCCATGAGTTATCATGTTGTATTAGTCCCACATAATGGTCTCACTTTATAAAATAAATACATAGTGTCCTCCACTCACACACACAGCGGCCGTGCTTTACAAAACATCTTAACTCATGATTCAGGTTTGTCAATGAGTTGCTCTGTGTCCTTTTGACCTGGCCTCTAATTCTGGGAGTGAAGGAGGGAGGGAGGGAGGGGAGGGAGGGAGGGAGGGAGAGAGAAGGAGAGAGAGAGAGAGAGAGAGAGAGAGAGAATGACGGAGAAAAAGAGGAGCAACAGACAGCAGTCTCTCCTGGTTTGTAGCTCAGGTCGGTGTGTGATGGGGAGAGAGACAGAGAGACTGGAAGGAAGAAGAGACGACAGTATTGTCTGTCAGACAGTAGTTCAGCTTGGTGTGTGATGGCGATGCTGATAGTCCTCCAGTCGTCTCAGCTGTCCCAGACAATAGAATGAAACATTCATGAGGTGGCTGCTTTCTGACCCGAGCTGATCAACAGTGTTGTGTCTACTACCCTGCCTTGCTTCTCTCTCCCTCTCATCGCTCGTGTGACGTTAATGAATCTCTGGTCGCTGTAGATGAGAATATGGGTCATCTCTGCTACTGCTGTAACCAATTCCTCTAAGTTGGTGTTGACGACAGACACGTCCCTAGTGTTCAAGTGCCAAAGAAAGACAAGAATGAGGTACTCAACCACACAACTACTGTCGTGGTCATCCAGTCCCATCCTTCAGCTCCCCTCAACCCCTCCCATCTATCTCTGAACACCATCCAGTCCCATCCCTCAGCGCCCTCAACCCTTCCCATCTATCTCTGATCACCACCCAGTCCCATCCTTCAGCTCCCTCAGCCCCTCCCATCTATCTCTGAACACCATCCAGTCCCATCTCAGCTCCCCTCAATCCCTCCCATCTATCTCTGAACACCATCCAGTCCCATCCTTCAGCTCCGTTCAACCCCTCCCATCTATCTCTGAAGAACATCCAGTCCCATCCTTCAGCTCCCCTCAACCACTCCCATCTATCTCTGAACACCATCCAGTCCCATCCTTCAGCTCCCCTCAACCCTTCCCATCTATCTCTGATCACCACCCAGTCCCATCCTTCAGCTCCCCTCAACCCCTCCCATCTATCTTTGAACACCATCCAGTCCCGCCCTTCAGCTCCCATCTATCGCTGACCACCATCCAGTCCCATCCTTCAGCTCTGTTAAACCCCTCCCATCTATCTCTGACCACCATCCAGTCCCGCCCTTCAGCTCCCATCTATCGCTGACCACCTTCCAGTCCCATCCTTCAGCTCCCCTCAACCCCTCCCATCTATCTCTGAACACCATCCAGTCCCATCCTTCAGCTCCCTCAACCCCTCCCATCTATCTCTGAACACCATCCAGTCCCATCCTTCAGCTCTGTTCAACCCTCCCATCTGTCTCTAAACCCCTCCCATCTGTCTCTAAACCCCTCCCATCTATCTCTAAATCACTCCCATCTGTCTCTAAACCCTCCCATCTATCTCTGAACACCATCCAGTCCCATCCTTCAGCTCTGTTCAACCCCACCCATCTGTCTCTAAACCCCTCCCATCTATCTCTAACACCATCCAGTCCCATCCTTCAGCTCACCCTCAACCCCACCCATCTATCTCTGAAACCATCCAGTCCCATCTTTCAGCTCCCTCAACCCCTCCCATCTATCTCTGAGACACCTTCCAGTCCCATCCTTCAGCTCCCTCAACCCCTCCCATCTATCTCTGAATACCATCCAGTCCCATCCTTCAGCTCCCTCAACCCCTCCCATCTATCTCTGACCACCATCCAGTCCCATCCTTCAGCTCTGTGCAACCCCTCCCATCTATCTCTGAACACCATCCAGTCCCATCCTTCAGCTTTGTTCAACCCCTCCCATCTGTCTCTAAACCCCTCCCATCTGTCTCTAAACACCTCCCATCTGTCTCTAAACCCCTCCCATCTGTCTCTAAACCCCTCCCGTCTGTCTCTAAACCCCTCCCATCTGTCTCTAAACCCCTCCCATCTATCTCTGAACACCATCCAGTCCCATCCTTCAGCTCCGTTCAACCCCTCCCATCTATCTCCTAACACCATCCAGTCCCATCCTTCAGCTCCCCTCATCCCCTCCCATCTATCTCTGAACACCATCCAGTCCCATCTTTCAGCTCCACTCAACCCCTCCCATCTATCTCTGAACACCTTCCAGTCCCATCCTTCAGCTCCCCTCAACCCCTCCCATCTATCTCTGACCACCATCCAGTCCCATCCTTCAGCTCTGTTCAACCCCTCCCATCTATCTCTGAACACCATCCAGTCCCATCCTTCAGCTCTGTTCAACCCCTCCCATCTATCTCTGAACACCTTCCAGTCCCATCCTTCAGCTCCCCTCAACCCCTCCCATCTATCTCTGAACACCATCCAGTCCCATCCTTCAGCTCTGTTCAACCCCTCCCATCTATCTCTGAAGAACATCCAGTCCCGCCCTTCAGCTCCCCTCAACCCCTCCCATCTATCTCTGTACACCATCCAGTCCCATCCTTCAGCTCTGTTCAACCCCTCCCATCTATCTCTGAAGAACATCCAGTCCCATCCTTCAGCTCCCCTCAACCCCTCCCATCTATCTCTGAACACCATCAGTCCATCCTTCAGCTCCCTCAACCGCTCCCATCTATCTCTGAACACCATCCAGTCCCATCCTTCAGCTCTGTTCAACCCCTCCCATCTGTCTCTAAACCCCTCCCATCTGTCTCTAAACCCCTCCCATCTATCTCTGAACACCATCCAGTCCCATCCTTCAGCTCTGTTCAACCCCTCCCATCTGTCTCTAAACCCCTCCCATCTATCTCCTAACACCATCCAGTCCCATCCTTCAGCTCACCTCAACCCCACCCATCTATCTCTGAAACCATCCAGTCCCATCTTTCAGCTCCCCTCAACCCCTCCCATCTATCTCTGAACACCTTCCAGTCCCATCCTTCAGCTCCCCTCAACCCCTCCCATCTATCTCTGAATACCATCCAGTCCCATCCTTCAGCTCCCCTCAACCCCTCCCATCTATCTCTGACCACCATCCAGTCCCATCCTTCAGCTCTGTGCAACCCCTTCCATCTATCTCTGAACACCATCCAGTCCCATCCTTCAGCTTTGTTCAACCCCTCCAATCTGTCTCTAAACCCCTCCCATCTGTCTCTAAACACCTCCGATCTGTCTCTAAACCCCTCCCATCTGTCTCTAAACCCCTCCCGTCTGTCTCTAAACCCCTCCCATCTGTCTCTAAACCCCTCCCATCTATCTCTGAACACCATCCAGTCCCATCCTTCAGCTCCGTTCAACCCTCCCATCTATCTCCTAACACCATCCAGTCCCATCCTTCAGCTCCCCTCATCCCCTCCCATCTATCTCTGAACACCATCCAGTCCCATCTTTCAGCTCCCCTCAACCCCTCCCATCTATCTCTGAACACCTTCCAGTCCCATCCTTCAGCTCCCCTCAACCCCTCCCATCTATCTCTGACCACCATCCAGTCCCATCCTTCAGCTCTGTTCAACCCCTCCCATCTATCTCTGAACACCATCCAGTCCCATCCTTCAGCTCTGTCTCAACCCTCCCATCTATCTCTGAACACCTTCCAGTCCCATCCTTCAGCTCCCTCAACCCCTCCCATCTATCTCTGAACACCATCCAGTCCCATCCTTCAGCTCTGTTCAACCCCTCCCATCTATCTCTGAAGAACATCCAGTCCCATCCTTCAGCTCCCTCAACCCCTCCCATCTATCTCTGTACACCATCCAGTCCCATCCTTCAGCTCTGTTCAACCCCTCCCATCTATCTCTGAAGAACATCCAGTCCCATCCTTCAGCTCCCCTCAACCCCTCCCATCTATCTCTGAACACCATCCAGTCCCATCCTTCAGCTCCCTCAACCCCTCCCATCTATCTCTGAACACCATCCAGTCCCATCCTTCAGCTCCACCCCTCCCATCTATCTCTGAAACCCCTCCCATCTGTCTCTAAACCCTCCCATCTGTCTCTAAACCCCTCCCATCTGTCTCTAAACCCCTCCCGTCTGTCTCTAAACCCCTCCCATCTGTCTCTAAACCCCTCCCATCTGTCTCTAAACCCCTCCCATCTATCTCTGAACACCATCCAGTCCCATCCTTCAGCTCCGTTCAACCCCCTCCCATCTATCTCTAACACCATCCAGTCCCATCCTTCAGCTCCCCTCATCCCCTCCCATCTATCTCTGAACACCATCCAGTCCCATCTTTCAGCTCCCCTCAACCCCTCCCATCTATCTCTGAACACCTTCCAGTCCCATCCTTCAGCTCCCCTCAACCCCTCCCATCTATCTCTGACCACCATCCAGTCCCATCCTTCAGCTCTGTTCAACCCCTCCCATCTATCTCTGAACACCATCCAGTCCCATCCTTCAGCTCTGTTCAACCCCTCCCATCTATCTCTGAACACCTTCCAGTCCCATCCTTCAGCTCCCCTCAACCCCTCCCATCTATCTCTGAACACCATCCAGTCCCATCCTTCAGCTCTGTTCAACCCCTCCCATCTATCTCTGAAGAACATCCAGTCCCGCCCTTCAGCTCCCCTCAACCCCTCCCATCTATCTCTGTACACCATCCAGTCCCATCCTTCAGCTCTGTTCAACCCCTCCCATCTATCTCTGAAGAACATCCAGTCCCATCCTTCAGCTCCCCTCAACCCCTCCCATCTATCTCTGAACACCATCCAGTCCCATCCTTCAGCTCCCCTCAACCGCTCCCATCTATCTCTGAACACCATCCAGTCCCATCCTTCAGCTCTGTTCAACCCCTCCCATCTGTCTCTAAACCCCTCCCATCTGTCTCTAAACACCTCCCATCTGTCTCTAAACCCCTCCCATCTGTCTCTGAAACCCTCCAGTCCATCCTTAAGCTCCCTCCCATCTGTCTCTAAACCCCTCCCATCTGTCTCTAAACCCCTCCCATCTATCCATGAACACCATCAGTCCCATCCTTCAGCTCCGTTCAACCCCTCCCATCTATCTCCTAACACCATCCAGTCCCATCCTTCAGCTCCCCTCATCCCCTCCCATCTATCTCTGAACACCATCCAGTCCCATCTTTCAGCTCCCCTCAACCCCTCCCATCTATCTCTGAACACCTTCCAGTCCCATCCTTCAGCTCCCCTCAACCCCTCCCATCTATCTCTGAACACCATCCAGTCCCATCCTTCAGCTCTGTTCAACCCCTCCCATCTATCTCTGAACACCATCCAGTCCCATCCTTCAGCTCTGTTCAACCCCTCCCATCTATCTCTGAACACCTTCCAGTCCCATCCTTCAGCTCCCCTCAACCCCTCCCATCTATCTCTGAACACCATCCAGTCCCATCCTTCAGCTCTGTTCAACCCCTCCCATCTATCTCTGAAAACCATCCAGTCCCCTTCAGCTCCCTCAACCCCTCCCATCTATCTCTGAACACCATCCAGTCCCATCCTTCAGCTCTGTTCAACCCCTCCCATCTATCTCTGAAGAACATCCAGTCCCATCCTTCAGCTCCCCTCAACCCCTCCCATCTATCTCTGAACACCATCCAGTCCCATCCTTCAGCTCCCCTCAACCGCTCCCATCTATCTCTGAACACCATCCAGTCCCATCCTTCAGCTCTGTTCAACCCCTCCCATCTGTCTCTAAACCCCTCCCATCTGTCTCCACCTCCCATCTGTCTCTAAACCCCTCCCATCTGTCTCTAAACCCTTCCATCTGTCTCTAAACCCCTCCCATCTGTCTCTAAACCCCTCCCATCTGTCTCTAAACCCCTCCCATCTATCCATGAACACCATCCAGTCCCATCCTTCAGCTCCGTTCAACCCCTCCCATCTATCTCCTAACACCATCCAGTCCCATCCTTCAGCTCCCCTCATCCCCTCCCATCTATCTCTGAACACCATCCAGTCCCATCTTTCAGCTCCCCTCAACCCCTCCCATCTATCTCTGAACACCTTCCAGTCCCATCCTTCAGCTCCCCTCAACCCCTCCCATCTATCTCTGAACACCATCCAGTCCCATCCTTCAGGTCTCAACCCCTCCCTCTATCTCTGAACCCCATCCAAACCACCGTTCATCCACCTCTGCCTCTCAACCTCCCTCCCATCTGAGGAAGTACAGTTCCAGCTCCCATCAAAACTGTTCAGCTGCTCAGCCCCTCCCATGGTGGAACCCAAACTCCCCCATCTCCAGCAGTCAATCATCTATCCTGAACACCTCAACCCTGAAACCCCCCTCTAAGGAATCTCTAGGATAAAGTAATCCTTCCCCCCCTTAAAAGATTTAGATGCACCCCTCCCATCTGGATGTCTGAACAGTCACCAACATCCTCAGTCTATCCATGAACACCTTCAGCTCTGTTCAACCCCTCCCATCTGTCTCTAAACCCCTCCCATCTGTCTCTAAACACCTCCCATCTGCCTCTAAACCCCTCCCATCTGTCTCTAAACCCCTCCCGTCTGTCTCTAAACCCCTCCCATCTGTCTCTAAACCCCTCCCATCTGTCTCTAAACCCCTCCCATCTATCTCTGAATACCATCCAGTCCCATTCTTCAGCTCTGTTCAACCCCTCCCATCTATCTCTGAACACCTTCCAGTCCCATCCTTCAGCTCCCCTCAACCCCTCCCATCTATCTCTGAACACCATCCAGTCCCATCCTTCAGCTCTGTTCAACCCCTCCCATCTATCTCTGACACCATCCAGTCCCATCCTTCAGCTCTCAACCCCTCCCATCTATCTCTGAACACCATCCAGTCCCATCCTTCAGCTTTGTTCAACCCCTCCAATCTGTCTCTAAACCACTCCCATCTGTCTCTAAACACCTCCCATCTGTCTCTAAACCCCTCCCATCTGTCTCTAAACCCCTCCCGTCTGTCTCTAAACCCCTCCCATCTGTCTCTAAACCCCTCCCATCTATCTCTGAACACCATCCAGTCCCATCTTTCAGCTCCCCTCAACCCCTCCCATCTATCTCTGAACACCTTCCAGTCCCATCCTTCAGCTCCCCTCAACCCCTCCCATCTATCTCTGAACACCATCCAGTCCCATCCTTCAGCTCTGTTCAACCCCTCCCATCTATCTCTGAACACCATCCAGTCCCATCCTTCAGCTCTGTTCAACCCCTCCCATCTATCTCTGAACACCTTCCAGTCCCATCCTTCAGCTCCCCTCAACCCCTCCCATCTATCTCTGAACACCATCCAGTCCCATCCTTCAGCTCTGTTCAACCCCTCCCATCTATCTCTGAACACCATCCAGTCCCATCCTTCAGCTCCCCTCAACCCCTCCCATCTATCTCTGAACACCATCCAGTCCCATCCTTCAGCTCCCCTCAACCCCTCCCATCTATCTCTGAACACCATCCAGTCCCATCCTTCAGCTCTGTTCAACCCCTCCCATCTGTCTCTAAACCCCTCCCATCTGTCTCTAAACCCCTCCCATCTGTCTCTAAACCCCTCCCGTCTGTCTCTAAACCCCTCCCATCTGTCTCTAAACCCCTCCCATCTATCTCTGAACACCATCCAGTCCCATTCTTCAGCTCTGTTCAACCCCTCCAATCTATCTCTGAACACCTTCCAGTCCCATCCTTCAGCTCCCCTCAACCCCTCCCATCTATCTCTGAACACCATACAGTCCCATCCTTCAGCTCTGTTCAACCCCTCCCATCTATCTCTGAACACCATCCAGTCCCACCCTTCAGCTCCCCTCAACCCCTCCCATCTATCTCTGAACACCATCCAGTCCCATCCTTCAGCTCTGTTCAACCCCTCCCATCTATCTCTGAAGAACATCCAGTCCCATCCTTCAGCTCCCCTCAACCCCTCCCATCTATCTCTGAACACCATCCAGTCCCATCCTTCAGCTCCCTCAACCCCTCCCATCTGTCTCTAAACCCCTCCCATCTGTCTCTAAACCCCTGCCATCTGTCTCTAAACCCCTCCCATCTATCTCTGAACACCATCCAGTCCCATCCTTCAGCTCTGTTCAACCCCTCCCATCTGTCTCTAAACCCCTCCCATCTGTCTCTAAACCCCTCCCATCTCTCTCTAAATCACTCCCATCTGTCTCTAAACCCCTCCCATCTATCTCTGAACACCATCCAGTCCCATCCTTCAGCTCTGTTCAACCCCTCCCATCTGTCTCTAAACCCCTCCCATCTATCTCTAACACCATCCAGTCCCATCCTTCAGCTCCCCTCAACCCCTCCCATCTATCTCTGAACACCATCCAGTCCCATCCTTCAGCTCCCCTCAACCCCTCCCATCTATCTCTGAACACCATCCAGTCCCATCCTTCAGCTCTGTTCAACCCCTCCCATCTGTCTCTAAACCCCTCCCATCTGTCTCTAAACACCTCCCATCTGTCTCTAAACCCCTCCCATCTGTCTCTAAACCCCTCCCGTCTGTCTCTAAACCCCTCCCATCTGTCTCTAAACCCCTCCCATCTGTCTCTAAACCCCTCCCATCTATCCATGAACACCATCCAGTCCCATCCTTCAGCTCCGTTCAACCCCTCCCATCTATCTCTAACACCATCCAGTCCCATCCTTCAGCTCCCCTCATCCCCTCCCATCTATCTCTGAACACCATCCAGTCCCATCTTTCAGCTCCCTCAACCCCTCCCATCTATCTCTGAACACCATCCAGTCCCATCCTTCAGCTCTGTTCAACCCCTCCCATCTGTCTCTAAACCCCTCCCATCTGTCTCTAAACACCTCCCATCTGTCTCTAAACCCCTCCCATCTGTCTCTAAACCCCTCCCGTCTGTCTCTAAACCCCTCCCATCTGTCTCTAAACCCCTCCCATCTATCTCTGAATACCATCCAGTCCATTCTTCAGCTCTGTTCAACCCCTCCCATCTATCTCTGAACACCTTCCAGTCCCATCCTTCAGCTCCCCTCAACCCCTCCCATCTATCTCTGAACACCATCCAGTCCCATCCTTCAGCTCTGTTCAACCCCTCCCATCTATCTCCTAACACCATCCAGTCCCATCCTTCAGCTCCCCTCATCCCCTCCCATCTATCTCTGAACACCATCCAGTCCCATCTTTCAGCTCCCCTCAACCCCTCCCATCTATCTCTGAACACCATCCAGTCCCATCCTTCAGCTCTGTTCAACCCCTCCCATCTGTCTCTAAACCCCTCCCATCTGTCTCTAAACACCTCCCATCTGTCTGTTCACCCCTCCCGTCTGTCTCTAAACCCCTCCCATCTGTCTCTAAACCCCTCCCATCTATCTCTGAATACCATCCAGTCCCAATCTTCAGCTCTGTTCAACCCCTCCAATCTATCTCTGAACACCTTCCAGTCCCATCCTTCAGCTCCCCTCAACCCCTCCCATCTATCTCTGAACACCATACAGTCCCATCCTTCAGCTCTGTTCAACCCCTCCCATCTATCTCTGAACACCATCCAGTCCCACCCTTCAGCTCCCCTCAACCCCTCCCATCTATCTCTGAACACCATCCAGTCCCATCCTTCAGCTCTGTTCAACCCCTCCCATCTATCTCTGAAGAACATCCAGTCCCATCCTTCAGCTCCCCTCAACCCCTCCCATCTATCTCTGAACACCATCCAGTCCCATCCTTCAGCTCCCCTCAACCCCTCCCATCTGTCTCTAAACCCCTCCCATCTGTCTCTAAACCCCTCCCATCTGTCTCTAAACCCCTCCCATCTATCTCTGAACACCATCCAGTCCCATCCTTCAGCTTTGTTCAACCCCTCCCATCTGTCTCTAAACCCCTCCCATCTGTCTCTAAACCCCTCCCATCTATCTCTAAATCACTCCCATCTGTCTCTAAACCCCTCCCATCTATCTCTGAACACCATCCAGTCCCATCCTTCAGCTCTGTTCAACCCCTCCCATCTGTCTCTAAACCCCTCCCATCTATCTCCTAACACCATCCAGTCCCATCCTTCAGCTCCCCTCAACCCCTCCCATCTATCTCTGAACACCATCCAGTCCCATCCTTCAGCTCCCCTCAACCGCTCCCATCTATCTCTGAACACCATCCAGTCCCATCCTTCAGCTCTGTTCAACCCCTCCCATCTGTCTCTAAACCCCTCCCATCTGTCTCTAAACACCTCCCATCTGTCTCTAAACCCCTCCCATCTGTCTCTAAACCCCTCCCGTCTGTCTCTAAACCCCTCCCATCTGTCTCTAAACCCCTCCCATCTGTCTCTAAACCCCTCCCATCTAACCATGAACACCATCCAGTCCCATCCTTCAGCTCCGTTCAACCCCTCCCATCTATCTCCTAACACCATCCAGTCCCATCCTTCAGCTCCCCTCATCCCCTCCCATCTATCTCTGAACACCATCCAGTCCCATCTTTCAGCTCCCCTCAACCCCTCCCATCTATCTCTGAACACCATCCAGTCCCATCCTTCAGCTCTGTTCAACCCCTCCCATCTGTCTCTAAACCCCTCCCATCTGTCTCTAAACACCTCCCATCTGTCTCTAAACCCCTCCCGTCTGTCTCTAAACCCCTCCCATCTGTCTCTAAACCCCTCCCATCTATCTCTGAATACCATCCAGTCCCATTCTTCAGCTCTGTTCAACCCCTCCCATCTATCTCTGAACACCTTCCAGTCCCATCCTTCAGCTCCCTCAACCCCTCCCATCTATCTCTGAACACCATCCAGTCCCATCCTTCAGCTCTGTTCAACCCCTCCCATCTATCTCCTAACACCATCCAGTCCCATCCTTCAGCTCCCCTCATCCCCTCCCATCTATCTCTGAACACCATCCAGTCCCATCTTTCAGCTCCCCTCAACCCCTCCCATCTATCTCTGAACACCATCCAGTCCCATCCTTCAGCTCTGTTCAACCCCTCCCATCTGTCTCTAAACCCCTCCCATCTGTCTCTAAACACCTCCCATCTGTCTCTAAACCCCTCCCATCTGTCTCTAAACCCCTCCCGTCTGTCTCTAAACCCCTCCCATCTGTCTCTAAACCCCTCCCATCTATCTCTGAATACCATCCAGTCCCATTCTTCAGCTCTGTTCAACCCCTCCAATCTATCTCTGAACACCTTCCAGTCCCATCCTTCAGCTCCCCTCAACCCCTCCCATCTATCTCTGAACACCATACAGTCCCATCCTTCAGCTCTGTTCAACCCCTCCCATCTGTCTCTGAAGAACATCCAGTCCCATCCTTCAGCTCC